>NW_027070279.1:89499-233374 GCF_002906115.3 Quercus suber
AACATCCAGAAGATTCAAAAGTACAGAAGCTTTGCTGGAATCAAGTCCTAAACCTAAAGCCTCTAGTAACTTCAACCTTCGAATATGAAGAACATTTGAAGAGAAATCACCCAAATCATCTTCCTATATCTTACAGTTCACTAGAATTAAGCTCAAAAGCCTCTAAAAATTTCAAGAAATTCATGCCTCTAAAGCCCGAAGAACTTCTACCACAAATCTTCGAAGACAAAGAACACACAAATAACTCTAAGAACACACAAAGAATATGAAGAACATAAAGAACAAAGGATTTCTAACAAACTCGTAACCAAAAATTCGTTGAAATTTTGTGTTAAAGATCTTTGATCCATTCTTCAGCCAAATTGAAGGATATTTTATATTCAAACCAAAATCATATTACTATAATTCTAATAAATAAAAAAACTTTTTCAAGGAGATTGAATTAGAGGATCATTGTAATTTTAGAGAGTTGTACCACATATTCATCAATACAAATTTACATTTGTGAAACAATTTTACTTGCTTAATTTTTTTTTCAAACTCAAAATTTAATTGTTTTCAAATTCTGGTTAAGAACCAGCCTTGTTCATTTGCAAAGAGAAAGATGACAAGGATGCAAAAACTAAAACTTTAATTGTTCGTCCGCCTACCATTGGAAGATTTTCAAAGAGATGGAGATATAACTTTTATCCTTTTAATCTGACGAGATTGTCACAAATTATTGCCCTCGATCATGGTTGTAGCTTGGAGACAGCTATCCTTCTTACTTCACATCACAAAAATGTTGCTTACTCACGACCGTACAACACTTTGGATCGGGGGATAATTGCGAAACGAGCCAATTAAAATTCTTCCTTTGGCATGAGCGGAGGGTTTTCTTATTTCCCACATTATTAGAAGTGGTTGGAAGATGTACTTGGCCAGTGTAGACACCTCCTTAATGCTACTCAACTTTTTAATGGTGTCTTTGCCTCCTTGTTTACATACGATTATGATAAGAATCTCATGAAGGCGTTTTGTGAGTGTTAAAGTATACTAACCAATACTCTTCATACCTCAATTGGGGAGATTTCCATCACACCATGGGATCTTTCCATTCTTGGTGGATTTTCTTGTACGGGTGTATTTTATGATGAAGTGGTACAAAATGCGCAGGAGTTGGATCAAACCAACAAACAGGGACGACCCTATTTGCCTTATAGTTGTCACTATCTCATCATGGCGTACTATCACCTCCAAAATTGATTGAAAAGACAAGGGAAAGTGAGCATCTGTGACATGGAAAGAGGCGACATTAGCTGGAAGATTTGTTCCTTTTGTAAAATCATCTCCATAAACTCTTTCCCACCATTGTTCTTAACTATGTTTAACTCGGCTTCCTATGTTTGTCGAAAAATCCGGAATAAATACCTTGGAATTTGTATTTGCGGTGGGTAAAAGATTGGTAAAATTGGTATAGATCTTTTAAAGAGTCTGTATAAGTTTTTTCCTTTAAATCACTTGTGATGTCTTGATGAATTCTGAAATGTCGACTAAATCTGCAGGGAATATATGACTCAACAATGTGTTGATCTTCACATCAAATTGATGGATACCTTTACAGGAGACTCATAAAGAAATCAAATTTTTTACTAGACAAGTGTTCATTGTTAATGAATGTCTGGTCATAGCTCTTCTTGAAGGCGGTCCTATAGCAAAGGAAGTCAGTGGCGGTTCGTATGTGCTCATATGCAGACAACTTGCTGAATGGAGAAGCATAGCCTACCCCGAAACATTTCATCATCATAGGATTAGGTAGCTTGTCATTGATGATACGATTGCTTTTGAAGAAATGTCATATCCATGCATAAACATAATGGATGGCAAAACCACTTACGAAATTGCTTGGAGTAAGAGAGGATGAAATGGTGTTGAGTCCACGATAAATGCTAGCCAAGACAAGTAGCTAAGTTGAATGAACAAACATTAGCCATGGAATTAGAAATTTTGAAAATGCCAAGATGGATACTGTTCAAATCCTTGACAGGAAAGACAAATATAGATAACCAATAGGAAAGAAGTGCTGATAGGTCTCCTCCTTCAAGTCATCCTCGACTTGAAGATCCGCAAAGACTACATGATCTTCATATCGGACCATGGTCCACACTCGTTTGTCACGCCAAATGGATTTTGACTACATTTGGGAATATCTATCCACTTTGCTTGTCTTCTAGAAGTCGAGTGTCTACTAGGTTCTCTGAACTAAAAAATGATCCAGTCACGAACGCTCACTTTCCCTTGTCTTTTCACTTAGCTTTGGAGGTGATGGCACGCCATAAAGAGATAGTTACAACTGTTAGGCAAATAGGGTCGTCCTTGTTCATTGGCTCCATACAACTATTGTGCATTAAGTACCACTTCATCATAAAATACACTCGTGCAAGAAAGTTATCAAAAATGGAAAGATCCCATGGTGTGATGGAAATCTCCCACTAAGGTATGAAGAGTATTGGTTATTGGACTCTAACACTCACAAAATGCCTTCACGAGATTCTCATCATAATCATATGTAAACAAGGAGACAAAGCGTCATTATAAAGTTGAGTTGCACCAAGGAGGTGTTTACATAGGCTAAGTACATCTTCCCACCACTCCTAGTAAAGTGAGAAATAAGAAAACCCTTTGCTCATGCCAAAAGAAAAATCTTAATTGGCTTATTTTGTAGTTATCCCCTGACCCAAAGTGTTGTACAGTCGTGAGTTAACAAAATTTTTGTGATGTAAAGCAAGTAGTGGCAGCTCCAGGAATTTTTTCCAGGGTGTTCCTCAGCAAGCATAAATTAAACAATCTAATAAAAAGAAAATTTTATATATTGACAACAACAACAATAAAAACACACGCAAATACATAAAGTTTACAATTGCCTTCTACAAGTTTTTATATTTTGAAATCGTTTCATGATAGTCTCATTATCAATGCTACAAGCTACATCTTTTTTAATATACACAACCAAGCAATTATTTATCTACTGATCTCCCATTCAATTGCGTAGTTCATTTTTTATATATTTCATTGCTGAAAAACTTCTTTTTACTGTTGCAGTAACGACAGGAAGGATCAAAGCTAATTTCAGAAGTAAATAGACTAATGGATAAGTCTCATGCTTTCCTGTGTTCACTAACTTTTCAGCAAGTTCACTAACTCTTTGAAGTTCTAAAAACAAGTCATTGCTGGGCGTATAAAAAATGTAATTCTGAAGTTGAGAGTCAAGTGCCAAGATATCTGTCCCAAGAAAATTAGATGGATAGAACTTTGCTAGATGTATCAACTTTTTCTTATCAAAAGCTACAAATGAATTACTTGGATTCAAGTAAGCCATACAATGTAGCAAATCGGTATTCGCCTCTGAAAAATGGTTGTTAAGCTCTTGAAGTTGCATATCTATGACTGTGTAGAATAGTTCAACACGATAGTGATGTAAATTTGTATTTTGTTGGGTGTTGCGTCGGCCTCCCATTAACTACAAATATTTCATCCATGTTCAAGATAGGAATATTATGTGTGGTACAAAATGAAGACACTTCAGTGAACAAAGATATTCATTCATCATCTCTCATCACTTGTAATCGTTGCTTAGACACTTTAACAAGATCCATAACATTTACTATATCCTGATTTTTTTTTTTTTGCAATGCTATTGACAACTCATTTGTGATCCCTAAAATGTCTTTCATCAAGTGTAGATCAAAGACAAATTCAAAAGATAGAATTGACCTCATATAGATCAAGCTTCAACTTTTTGGTCGGAGAGGCCATCTTCTTCAATAATCTCAAGTACATCAACAACAGCAGATAACATCAAAATCAAGTTAAGAATAGTCTCATAATATGATCCCCAACATGTATCACCAGGACATTTAAGATTTATCTCTTAATTCAAACCTTGCCCACTTCTACGTACATCATTCTCTAATTCTTCTTTAGTTTTGGCAAATTGTGCATTTCAAAGAGCATCTCGTCTCTTACAAGAGCCTCTAACAACAATTACTAACCGCATAAAAAAATTCAGCAATGTTAATGTGATTTTTAGCAACGGCAACAAGTGTCAATTGAAGTTGATGAGCAAAACATTGAACATAAAATGCTGGCTTATTCTCTTTCAAAACTAAAGTTTTGAGACCATTGATATCACCTTGCATATTACTAGCCCCGTCATAACCTTTTCCACGTAGTTTCGATGAAGTCAAATTATGTTCACAAAGTAAACATTCAATAGCATATTTGAGTGACAAAGCGGTGGTACTTGCTACACGTACAATACCAAAGAACCACTCTATAATAATTCATTTTTTGTTCGCATAACGAGGAACAAGGACCATTTGCTCTTTCACTGAGATATCATGTGACTCATCAACTAATATTAAAAAGAACCCATTGTTAAGATCCTTGATAATGATGGATTTGGATGTTTCACGAGCAAGTGCATTCATAATGTCTTTTTAAATTTCATGGTGGGTAAGCTTGCAATTTTTTGGAACTTTTTGCAACACTTCATTGATAGATTCATTGTGATCCCCCAAAAATTGTAGAAGCTCAAGGAAATTTCCTTTATCACTTGAACCTTGAGATTCATCGTGGCCACGAAAAGCTAATCCCCAGCATAAAAAGAATCTTATGCAATTAACTATTGCATTTAATTGAACCCGATATTCAATTTTATGTTGATTTGATTGCTTAACCAAAACACTTTAAATATGTTGCTTTTCCTTCATTAAATCTTCACTCTTCTTGACATCTTGGTTATGAGCACTATTAACTCCTCTAACATAGGAATTTAACTTCTCTTTCTGATTCCAAAGTTTGAATCTCTTCGCTATAAAAGTCTCACCTCCTCCTTGCTTACCAACATCTTGCCCAAATAGGTAGCATTATAAACAAAATACTGCATCCTTGTCTATTCTATATTCCAACCACTTTCTATTTACATGCCATTCGGATATAAATCGACTGGGCTTTCCAAAAAAATATGATAAAGGGTAATCATCATGGTTTTGGAAAACAGGTTGACAAGGGCATTTTTATAAATAATATCTTCTTATTTCGTCATGATTATTAGAATGATAAGATGATATCTTTACTCGTGGCCTAGGATCTAAAGGAAGATTTTCTAAGTTAAAGTCAATATGAATTCGCTTAGAAGATGAAGATGAATCTTGCATAGGAGATGAATCTTGGGTACGTAGTTTTCTTATCAAATATATGTCCATAATTCGAGCAAAAGAATAAACAATAAACTATAAATTTATTTGAAATATTAATAAAATTATTAATTATTGTTGTTTAGTTGTTTCATTAATTTGTTTGTCTTTTATAAACTATAATTTGTTATATTTTTGTTTCATTAATTATAAAATTATTAATTGTTGTTTAGCCTAACATAATTTAATTTGTTTGTCTTTTATAATGTATTGATTAATTAAATTATTAATTTTTGTTTATTAGTTGCTTCATTATTTTTCTTTACTAACTATTAGCACACACCCCATGTGCATTATCCACTGCCTGCCTAGTACCTAAGTCCTAACATAATTTAATTTTGTATTTTTATTGGTAAGTTAGGCTAACTGCCTCTCATGCCTTTACTTCTCACCCGGCCCATGCCCCTATCCGCCACCTCCCCCACTCAAAACAAAGGCCCTTGGCCGTAATCACAAGAGCCAATTAGATGATAAATTTACAATCACAAATCACAATAAACAATACACTAAAAGACAAACTTAGTAACTCACCAACACCAACACTAACAAATAAAGTCAAAATAGGGGAAAATATTAATAAAGTTACAGTAAAACTAAGCAATTACAGTTCAATAAAGCTAAGCAATTTCACCCAAAAAAAAAAAAAAAACGAATCAGCCAATTAGATAAAGTCTTTAATCTTAAAGAGAGATAGACTCTCATTTTACTTTCAGACTTTTAGTCTTCAGATAAAAGAGAGATAGAGACAGAGAGAAGTAAGAAAGAAAACCCATTAGAGAAAAAGAGAGAGTCAGAGAGAAGAAAAGTGTAAAGTAAAGATGAAATACCTTGAGGTTGAGGGAGCAGGGAGGCCTGAGGTTGAGGGGTGGCACCATCGGGCTGGGCAGCACGTCGAGGCGACTGGCAAGGAAGGAATCTCCGATCCAACTGGCGAGGCGATGACTGATCTCCAATCCGACTAGCGATGACCGATGAGCTCTGTTGCTCAAGTTTGAGGTGGAGGAGTCGTTCGTTGGTCGTTAATGACTAATGAGGTTTTTTCTTTAGGTTAGGTTTCTCCGTTTCTGGTTTTAGGTTTTGCTTTACTTGATGAATCGGCGAACGCGTATACTGAGTATTGGCTTGTTTGCTTTTTTTTTTTATAGAATTCGTGGGTTTGCTACCATCTGTTAGGTTTGCCATATATATATATATATATATATTTTTTTTTCTTTAGATTGGGTTTGCTTTCCCATCTGTAGTTTAGGATTGATGTTGGGCTTTGGGCAATGGGCTTGCTAAGTTACAAATTTTTTTTTTTTTCAGATTTAATTCAAGAAAAAAAATTTTGGGTTTTTTTTTTTTTTTTTGCTTGAAAGTAGAAGAGATAAATTTTTATTTATTTATTTGAGGATGTTCCTATTTTTTTTTAAGGGTAAACAAATAAAAAAATTAAATTATTATATATAAATTTTTTATTTTTTAGGTCAAAGTGTTCCTGGAAACACCCTAGACTCAACGTGGCGCCGCCACTGAAAGCAAAAAGGGTAGCCATCTTCAAGACAGAACCATGTTTGGAGGTAATAACTTGTCACCATCTCGACAGATTGAGAGGATAAAAGTTATATCTCCATCTCCTTGAAAATCTTTCAATTGTGGGCGGACGAACAATCAAAGTTGTAGCTTTTACATACTTGTTGTCTTTCTCTTTGCAATTGAACAAGGCTGGTTCTTGGCCAATTCGCAAGTCCTTGAATAAAAACGTCGCGATATATAACTATTAAAAATAAATAAATAAAACAGAAATAGTTAGTACAAACAAAGCATGTTTCAGCTTAAAAAAAAAAAACCAAACAAACAAACAAACATAGTTTCTCTACATTTATGTTACTATGTTACCTCTGGATGTCACTCTTTCTATAAGTACCTTAATGAATGCAGGAGGTAGCTTTTTATATAGAACTTCTGAAACTAGCAGACCAAAAAAGGTGTTAACACTGTAAGAATATGAAAAAAAAGAAAAAAGGACGGTTTTTTTTAGTCAAATTTGACAAACACACTTGCAAAACAATGAAGAGTACCATACTTTTACGGTAAAGAATATCATAGTTTTCAAAATATACTGCACCAAGCCTTGAAAAAAGACTCGCAGGACGGTGAATAGTATCATAGTTTTCAAAAACTACCGGACCAGATCTTGAAAATAATGAGACACTTTCATTTCACGAAACTGACCCCACAGGGATCTTCTACGGCTGATGATCTTGAACCCTCGCACGCCTCCTACACCAAGGTACCATTCTACTCTATAAGCCGAGAAAGATAGAAAGATTCGGCCCGGTTGAGGTAAAAAACTAAATACGATATGGACTAATTTTTACATGGGCTCAGGCTCACTTAAATCTCTGATTTCTTTTTTTGCTTTATTGGGCTTTCGAAGGTGACTTCTTATGGGCTAAGGCCGACATATAATTCCTATATGAACCTCTCTAGGGTTTTAACTTTTAGTATCAGGTTACAACATTAGCCACCGTTTCACCTTTCCGCCGCATTAGCTTAAAGGTTTTCTAGAGCTGAGCAACATGTCTATATATATATATAGACTGGTTGTTCATGAAGGTGTACTCCTTGTGTTGTTTTAATGGATTTCCTGGGTATCTTTAGGTTTCAAAACATGTTGATCTACCATGTGGATGGGGAATTCTGATCTGATCTGGGTCAGAATTCATACCCATGGACTTTTTGGTCTGGTCTTTCTTCCTTGCTCTGATGGGGCATGTCATGATGTTTGCTTTTTTTTTTTGTTCGTCTCGATATGTGTTTGTGTGTGGAGTTCTTTTCGTGACAGGGGATTTTAGATCAGATCCCTTACTTGATAGGAGCAAACTTTGTTTAGTGTTTGCAAATTCCTAAGTTAATGTCACATATAAATGCTTGTTGACGTTGATGGTCCTCCTCCTTCATTGGTGGAGCTCCTCCGTCGACGAGTGGTCTCATATTCCATTGCCTTGTGGAGCAGCGTTGCTGCCTTTATCTCTTGGGACTGGCCATGAGACATACATTTCTATCACTATCTATGATCTTGTTTTTGTTTTTGGTTTTATTGTAGTTGAATTTTAATATCGCCAATGATGATATCATAAATCAAATTACCATCTTTCGGGACTGAATGGCTTAATCAGCCTTGCTGTTATTCTGCAATTCTGAGGCGTTATTTTAATTGAAATATATAATCTTTGTGAATAACGGATGTTTTATTCCGTGTTGTTTTGGCTGAGTGGAACGTAATTGGCTGTAAATTATTTTACTAAATTTTTTAATTTTTTGGTTTATAATGATTAATTCTTGTTGTTAGTAATACTGTGACAGGGGATTTTTACGAGAAATCCCTTACTTGAATGGGGCAAACTTAAATATGTCTGCAAATTCCTAAGTTAATGTCACATAAAAATGCTTGTTGATGTTGGTGGTCCTCCCTCGGGAGTTCCTCCATTGACTGGTGGTCTCATATTCCATTGCCTTGTGGAGCGGCGTTGCTGCTTTTACCTCTTGGGACTGGCCATGAGACATACATTTCTGTTACAACATTTTGTTCTGATTTTATCTTGTGTGTATTGTAATTGTATTTGTTTGCATATTGAGTAAAAGACTGAATGAGCATTCTCTTGTCATTATCTTATTATATTATGTAGAGTTACAATCTTAGCAAATAATAGATGTGGTGGAAGGCTTTGACTGTGTTTTGCTACCAATTTTATTACATGCATCTTTCGCATATGAAAAATTTAATGTCATTTTTATTTGGCAAATGCAATGATTTTTTTTTTTTATAAATGTTATATGTTTTTCTGTCCTGTAAAACGAAAGCTTGCAAATTTTTCGCATTTGATTATCCTGTTTTTGTTTTCCTAAACGAACTGAAGAGGAAGCAAATTGATGCTTGAGTATATATGAATTTGGGGCTTCTTGGCGTTGAGGAAACCATATTTGTAGGATACCTGAAGACTTCAAAATTGTTTCAACGTACAACTGAAATGGTTCGATATATGTATACTTTAGTGGGTAAAATTTTCATAACATTAGTAAGCGTTATTTAGGTACCAAATGTCTCTAATCTTTGGTAAAGATCATACGGATTTCCTATATAAAATAGAAGACCAGTCATGAGGATTTGAGGGAATGAGAAAAGACTGATCTATGAAAAACAGGAAGGGAATTAATGCTCATGCCTTGGCAACAATGAGAAGAGTTGGGGATCTTAGACTATTACCTAAATGGCCTAACGGTTGAGCTAAGCTGCCCCTGCAAATTGGAACCACCATCCTCCATCGAAATTTACCTATAATTTTCAATTAAAGAAAGAACCTCATATAAAATTGCTTGTACTGCTTGCTGCATACTGTTGTACCATTCCTTGTACAAACATAAAATTTAGTTTTTTTTTTTTTTTTTTACAAACGAACTGGCTTTCAAGTTCCGAGATAGTGAAATGAAAACTACATGTGTGTACCACAACTTATCAACCATTAAAAAAGTTCAATCAACAAATAATGTTGAGAAGCAAATATCACACTGAACATTCAAGATGATAAGGCATCGCTATCATTCTCAACTTCTCTGAAATCCAAATGGGCCAAATCATGATATAACATCCAAAATACCAACAAACCCAAATCATCAAATAGCTACAAAACCAATATAGCACCATCCAACCTCATTAAAAATCCGAATCATCAAAATAACATAAAAAAAAAAATGAAACCAAATCATCAAGTGATAATATCACAACACAATTATCAATATTAAAAACCTCAACAGCAAATCATCCCACAGTGGCTCCACTTGATTCGATTCTATGTAGCTCAAGTTGTTGATGATTGAGGCTCTGTATGAGGCGTAAATTGTTTTACAACTCTTAATGGGCATAAATCATTTTATGCCTTATGAGGGGCTATTTTATTGTTAGGGAAATTATTTTAGTTTTGACAACCGTTCCAAATACTTGAAAATGGTGAAATTTTTCAAAAAAATATTTTCAACCAAAACAAACGCAACCTAAGTGTCAAAACTTTGTTGGCGAACTGTAACTTAAGGAAATGACTTGGATCACAATTTACTTAGTCATATGGTTGGTGCGGTGTATTTTAAGGATGATATAAATGATATTCAACGCCTTTGGTAATCCAAACTTTAAAGAGAAGAGTAAGAGTTCTGACTGGTATGATTAACACAAAGTGCATTGGAAATTTGGAAGTTTTAAGTTGAGTCACCAGTGATTGATTTGAAAACAATATGAAAATAATTGGCCATGTTCCATTAGTTTAAAGAATATTAACTTAAAATTTGAATTTGATATCTTATGTATTGAGGGTCATCTTACATGTCATTCATTCAAAACCATATCTTACTTGATGCCAAAATAATAAAATTAAAAAAAAAAAAAATTTATGTTGTTCCAAAAGGACCAAAACTACAAATTGTTTATCTCAAGCCATATATTTATCATGAAAAAATAAATCCTAGCGTAAAATGTGTCTGCAACACAAATCTCTAGAAGTGATTATAGAATAAAGTCAATTAGCAAATTAAAAACATCTGCTATGGGTTTTAGATTCTAGTTATCTAAACTAAAACGTTTTTACCTTATAAAGAATAATTATCCATTTTTATCTTGTAAAGAATAATTATTATAAAATGGACGTAATAAGCTCAAATTGTATTTTATTTATATTAAAAATTAAAAGAAAAAGTGCAAACAGCAAACTAAAGTACTCTATTTGGTTTGTTTTCTCTTGACCATATTTAAAATAAATTAACAAAAATTGGGTGTACTAACCACCAAACACCAAAAAATGCAGGAAAAATATTTTTTTGTTGAAACAAGGGGTCTCTCTTTTATACAGTTCGCAAGTATAATAATCTTTTTTACACTCTTTTGGACCTAAAAGATGCTATTTTGCGAACATGACTTAAGAAATCAAAGTACATGTAAAAAAGTAAATAGGAAATGCTATTGGCTAAATAGAAATTAAGGATAAATTTTTACATGGAGAAAGTTTAGCTATAATTTAGCTATAAAATTGGTTATAACCTTAGACTACAATCATACTCAATATCTTTTTATTGAAGGTAAATTTTGACAAATCCATCATTGAATTATATCTTCTTCTTATATTTTTCATGCTTGTAAAATTTCTAAAAAAATTAAAGATAAATAGTTTTGTCATCAATAAATTGTTTAAATTGTAAGTTTTTATAGTTTAAAATTATACATAAAATATAGTCTTATAGATTATGTAGGGTTCGGATTTGTGACCCAAACCCAAAAACAATAAATTTGTAGAGCGTGGATGATAGAGCTAGATTAACTATGGAACTTACAACGGTTGATCACAACATACTAATATAAACCAGCATAAAAATACACGTAAAGATCAAGTAAGCTCAAGTTCGAAGAGACTTATGATAGATTGAATACAGGTTACAATTCTCCCTTGTTACAGTTGTCTCTCTTTTTTGGTGCTCTTTTTCTTTATATAGCATCCTCCCCCATCATCCCCGTCGTCCACTTGTTCTTCATCCAGCTCCCTACTTGAGTGCATGTCATGTCATGTATCTCTCTCAACTTTTGTGAATGGCGGTAGCTGAAGTTGTACTGTTCAGGGGTCTTCTCCACATAAATGCGGTCAGAAAAGTTGCTATAGCGCATTTAATATGGTGGTGGCAGTTTTCCTTTTAAATATTTCTCCACTCTTATTATCTCCAGGCGTGTCCAAAACTTATCTAGACTGCCGAAGTCACTAGTAAGCTCATTCGAACACTCCAGATATTTATATGACCCAGAATCTTTACATCCAAGAATAATGATCTCTTCGGAGCGCTGATTCTCTCTTCGGACGGAGTCTCTTTGTCCCCGTGTATCCTTCTTTCACGTGAAATATCCCTCAACAATTTTAGCCTCTTCAGACCTATAATAACCTTCACACTGGGATTTAGGCACACTGCGTATGGTTGGGCATTTTTCCTCTCACAGATTATATAGTAAATAATATTCAATTAATAAAAAATTTGACGTATATTAAGAAGAACATAAAAAACATATAATCTAACTGTTAGATTTTGAAATTTGAAATATATAGTAATGCTAATGATATTGAGTAAAATTGTAATTTTAATCTACAACCAATTTTGCAGCTAAAATTTGTCTTAATAGAAACTAATCAATGACCAATGACAAACATACAAAGGAAACTAATCATGGAAGTCCATTTGCAAAAGTAGAGAAATTGGATTATGTAATTTTTTTTTTTTATATAAAACCATGCATTTTCTTAGGCACTTGTTGAGCCTTGAGAGCAAGTATGTATTGTAGACAGGGAACACACAAATCTTTATTATTTTCAAGCAGCGAGCTGAACCCGTCATAGGTCATCGTTCCAAAGAGTCATCTTACATAGAGACACGATTAGTTCGTGGACACAACCACTATTTGACTACGGACAATTTTAGCTAGCTACACATCAAGGCACAACATCATTCAACATTAACGAGCACCAAGATTCCTTCTTTTGTTTACGAGGCTTCTTTTTATTTCTTTCCACGCAGTTTCGCTCCAAGAGCCCTCTCCAGCTTGGTGATGATCTGTTGGTTGGGAATAGCCTTACCAGATTCATACTCCTGGATGATTTGAGGCTTCTCATTGATCATCTACAGACAAATAATGCTTGGTCATTAAGCAGGTCAATATGGTGGAGAGAGAAAGAGAATGAGAGATGGAGGGAGAGAGTTACTTGAGCAAGCTGAGCCTGGGTAAGCTTCTTGTCCATTCGTGCTTGCATAATAGCTTTCTTTAGCTCAGTTGGTACACGTTCATCTGCACTCAAAATTCAGATGAGAATAAAATTATATTAGAATATACATGGGCAAACACTACTAAGCGAAGACAACAATACTCCCAACCCAATAATTGAACTTTGGACAATATAAATGAAGAAAGAGTTTGAACACAACCCGATGTTTTTACTAGAGAAGAGAGTGGGAGAGTTGTCCTAGGAGTTACAGTCGTAAGAAGTAAAACAGATTAGTCAAGCACAAAAACACATCGTGTCCTCCTCAGACCACTACATATCATACGCCCTTTCTTTAGGTTATAAAATTGCTAGCTCATATATCAGGAGGAAATAATGCCATAAATAATCAAATATCTGAAAAGAAAGCACAGGAAGCAAAGTGATAGTCTAATTCAACTTATAGGCCAACTGCATCCGAATGATCAACATCTCAATGGAAACAAATTTAACAGAATCACTAGTGCAGAATGTAATTCCACCCTAACATGCTAGAAGACCTTTCAACTACTATCATTGCATTTCTTCATCTCAAGCTGGGATCTTGCACCATTACATTCTCAATCTACACTCCTATCATCTAGCACCCCTTGCATCCACAAACTATGTTCTTCCATCTTGAGCACCAGCTGGTGCACAGACACTATCATGTCATCAAATCCATATATGCACCATAACAATTACCCATCAAGTTTAGGAATTCACAATTCCCCTCAGACATGCAGAGCACCACCCTTTTGAGCAACTTGATCCGCTCTCATATAACTTCCTACCTCTCTACAACTATTTTATCTGAAAACCATTTCAGACTATGCCCCTAAGGCCCAATCATTATATTCCCAAAGACACCACAAAGGCAGTAAACCAAGCATAGACTATCGTCTATCTACAGAAAATCATATTAACTCCTCCAAGGTTAAAAATGATTCAACAAAATTTACATATTACAAGAACCAAGCATAGGAACTCATATTGTGATTCAGTCACAAGAGAGAGAGAGATTTGGTGCAACACCACGTAATGATGTATTTGAAAGTGTATCTGCATTTTATTCAAACTTATCCCAAAATAATAATCTGCACTTTATTCAGGAAAAGACAAGTGATATAGAACCTTGAGTATTTACTTCTGTGTCAACCACGAAGAGAAAATCACCATCACCTTGAAAGTCTAACTAAAGTTAAGTGGTTGTAATTTTCAAGACGTACTGAACTGCTACATCCCAGCTAGGGATAGATGAAGAACAATATTTCAGATGATGGGTGAAAGTTTAAGAACAAACCTCAAAATAAGCATAAAAAAGATGATGAGACCCTCGAGAGTAAAAATGATGAATAATAGAAGACAGGAAAAATTAAATTGTAATTGACATTTTGGTTGTACAACCGATGACGATGGCATTTATAAAAAAAAAAAATGTCACATGGTATTGATGCAGAGGACATGATAGGTTCAGCTTTACTTTTGGCCACTTGTTCATATCCAACTCCATAGAGTCCATGTGATTTCCTTAGTTCTTCTATAATACAATTATTCAATCCATCAAACAATTTAAAGAACAAGGATAAAACAAACAAAAGACAAAATAAATTTTCCGCAAAATCAACCCCATATATAAAAGAGTTTCATACATGTTCTAATGGAAAGAACAAGAAGCTGGACACAACCCAAAACCATTTAGCATGGGTTGAAGGTTTCATGTATATTAAAACAAAGCTCAAACGCTACCAAATCAACAATCGCCCTATGCATATAATTCCATCACACCCATCAAATGAAAAATCTGAAATAGAAATATACTTACGAGCAAGGTTCTCCGTTTCCTCATCGAGCTTCCTTGTATTTAGAGTAGTGCTGCTTGATGCAGCTTTATTTGTCCCAGCAGTAGCTGCACCAATATATAAATTCATAAATTAACTTTTACAGTCTAAAATCTTAAACCTATCATCAACTTAAAAGCTCCAATTGATAAATCACAGCCATAATTATTCTACACATAATCAAACAACCTAAACCTATAAAAAAAAGAAGAAGAAGAAGAAAACGTAGAATTAAACAAAAAGATAATCTAACTTATGAGGAACTCATTCCACACAGATATAATCTATGAATTATCATTAAACAGATCCACCTCTGTTGATTTATTCGAACCCATTTGTTTATGATAAAAATCGATAATTTTTTTTCCCGATTTATGAGGGTAAAAAAAGAAAAAAGGGAAAAAGGCGGACCTTTTTTAAGGGTTTCGATCTCGGCGCCGGAGCGGCGAGCGGCGTTGACGGCTTTCTCGTCCTTCTTGGCGGCGGCGTTGGGGGCTTTCTTGCGGATCACAACTGGCTCCCAGTCCTGTGAGATTGGTCCGACTCCTGACATTTTTGCTTCTCTCTGTCTTAGCTTTTGGGTTTGCTTGTGCTTGTGCTTGTGCTTGCGCTTGCGCTGTGCTGTGCTGGTTAGGGCTTTTGTGAAAGGATGAGGATGATTGATAATTTTATATATACGATCAGCTTGGACCGCACGCTCTACCTTTTTCAATTGGATCTGGACCTGGACCTCGCATCCGGTTCACTTGCATGTTCGGGTTCGGGTCTATGTTTTTAATTACCCAAAAATTATACATTAGAGCATCCACATTAATTTGTATCATACAAGACAAATAAAAATGCAAAATATTTAATAATAAATTTTTTATTTTTATTTTACAGGATCACTTTAACAACATACCTATTACCTACATCCTCATTCTTTATTTTGCATTTTATCACATTAATAATATATTTTCTATCTGCTCTAACAATAACAAATATAAAGGAGGGAAAATATGAGAGGAAAAAGAGAGAAGGAAAAAAAAAAAGTTTTGACATAATATTATAGCATGTTGTAAAATCAGACGTGCAAAATGAATTTATGAATGTAGGTGGTTTCTTGTGATTTTTTTTTACAATGTTAATTATGAAGTTAAGTGTTGTTAAAGTGATTATGTAAAATAAATAAAAAAGATCTTTGTGATGCAATATATATATATATATATATATATATATATCAATTACCATGTGCTGAGTTGAAATACTTTTTTTCTCTTCTTCTCTCTCTCTCTTCTCTCTCTCTCTCTCTCTCTCTCTCTCTCTCTCTCTCTCACATGGTGAATCTTCTTTCTTTCATCTTTCTTCTCCAATCAACATTTCTTCTTTCGCCCATTTCTTCACCAGAAAACTCCATTAACAAACCATAAAACTTCACTTCAACACAAACCCATGTCAATCTAAGTTCGATCCAAGCACGGTGCCGATCTGAAACTTCGATCCAAGCACGGCGGGAAGAACGCCGATCCAAGCACGCCGATCCGTCATAAGCCCCGATCCACTCTCTTTGTCTCCGTTGGTGTGTCTGTGTGTGGGTGTGTTTGGTTTTGTGGTGTCTGTGGTTGATTTTTTATTTTTATGGTTGATTTTTGATTTTGTCTGTGGGAGTGTGTATCAGAGGAAGAAGTAGATAATGAGGGCGTTGGATTTGCAGTTGGAGAAGAGAAAAAAAAAAAGGAGCGAAATTAAAAATTATTAAAATAATGTATAGAAGATCACAGTAACCGTGTATATATCCACAGTTATTGTAGATCTTGTATATTTATGCATAATTTTGCACAAGTTTACACTCACTAATGTGAGTATTTTTTGATCAAAATGTGTGTTAAGGTCCAAAATTTCACAACAAAGCCCATTCCATAAAAAAATAAAGAAGGCTCAATTCGTGCAGCAAGAAGAATCAACATCAAGGCCTTATATATGTTCAGATTTCTAGCAAAAAAGGCCATTAAAAAGTCCAGCAAATTCCAGTGAAAGAGCTAGGACGGGATCCCCAGAGGCTGCCAGAGGCTCGGGATCCTCAGGACGTGCAGCACAGCTAAAGTGAATTAAAGCAGATTTGAAGAGAGAAAAGAGACAAAAGGCACGCGGACCTTATAACCCAGACACGCAGTGGAAGTACAAAGCAAAACGCAGGAGCTTTGGTTCCAACCATTTGAAGAAAGAGACAAGGAAAAGTACGACTGGAAAAGCTGGAGCAAAAGCCAAAAAGCCTCAGGTCAGCCAACGGGAAAATTTGGAAATAGGAAGCTAGCTAGGAGACTTTCATCTGGTCGCAACAAAAAGAAAGAAACTATGAAGAAAAGGAAACAACATGATCCTGAAGCAACCAGGCACGGGACAAACTCTAAGGGGCAAAAGGGAGAAATCACCAGTACCCTAGAGCTCGATCTGTGCTATAAAAGAAGGCATGATGCAGAATAGAAAGAGGGGAAGGGAATCGTTAAGAAAACTCTGTAAAACTCAAGAAAAACAGAGGAACCGCTCCTGGTATCCCAGAGACAGCCACTATAGCATATGCTTGGATTCAACAAATTCAAACTTTGCAAGTCTTGGAAGCTTGAATAGCTATTAAAGTCTGTAACTTTTGAACTTAGTTGAACCTTGTATCATGTGAATATAGAACTATAGGAAACGCTCTGTAAAATCAAAAGAAAACAGAGGAACTGCTCCCGGTATCCCAGAGACAGCCACTATAGCACATACTCGGATTCAACAAATTCAAACTTTACAAGTCTTGGAAGCTTGAATAGCTATCAAAGTCTGTAATTTTTGAACTTAGTTGAACTTTGTATCACGTCTTAGTGAGCATATTGTAATCCACAATCAAGAAAATAATGAAATACCTCATATTGATTTGAGAATCTCTAACAATTATTTCGTGCATTTCTTTATTGCATTGTCTTCCTTTACTGTTTCTTGCTAAAATCCTTCTCATCTAANAAACAAACATAGTTTCTCTACATTTATGTTACTATGTTACCTCTGGATGTCACTCTTTCTATAAGTACCTTAATGAATGCAGGAGGTAGCTTTTTATATAGAACTTCTGAAACTAGCAGACCAAAAAAGGTGTTAACACTGTAAGAATATGAAAAAAAAGAAAAAAGGACGGTTTTTTTTAGTCAAATTTGACAAACACACTTGCAAAACAATGAAGAGTACCATACTTTTACGGTAAAGAATATCATAGTTTTCAAAATATACTGCACCAAGCCTTGAAAAAAGACTCGCAGGACGGTGAATAGTATCATAGTTTTCAAAAACTACCGGACCAGATCTTGAAAATAATGAGACACTTTCATTTCACGAAACTGACCCCACAGGGATCTTCTACGGCTGATGATCTTGAACCCTCGCACGCCTCCTACACCAAGGTACCATTCTACTCTATAAGCCGAGAAAGATAGAAAGATTCGGCCCGGTTGAGGTAAAAAACTAAATACGATATGGACTAATTTTTACATGGGCTCAGGCTCACTTAAATCTCTGATTTCTTTTTTTGCTTTATTGGGCTTTCGAAGGTGACTTCTTATGGGCTAAGGCCGACATATAATTCCTATATGAACCTCTCTAGGGTTTTAACTTTTAGTATCAGGTTACAACATTAGCCACCGTTTCACCTTTCCGCCGCATTAGCTTAAAGGTTTTCTAGAGCTGAGCAACATGTCTATATATATATATAGACTGGTTGTTCATGAAGGTGTACTCCTTGTGTTGTTTTAATGGATTTCCTGGGTATCTTTAGGTTTCAAAACATGTTGATCTACCATGTGGATGGGGAATTCTGATCTGATCTGGGTCAGAATTCATACCCATGGACTTTTTGGTCTGGTCTTTCTTCCTTGCTCTGATGGGGCATGTCATGATGTTTGCTTTTTTTTTTTGTTCGTCTCGATATGTGTTTGTGTGTGGAGTTCTTTTCGTGACAGGGGATTTTAGATCAGATCCCTTACTTGATAGGAGCAAACTTTGTTTAGTGTTTGCAAATTCCTAAGTTAATGTCACATATAAATGCTTGTTGACGTTGATGGTCCTCCTCCTTCATTGGTGGAGCTCCTCCGTCGACGAGTGGTCTCATATTCCATTGCCTTGTGGAGCAGCGTTGCTGCCTTTATCTCTTGGGACTGGCCATGAGACATACATTTCTATCACTATCTATGATCTTGTTTTTGTTTTTGGTTTTATTGTAGTTGAATTTTAATATCGCCAATGATGATATCATAAATCAAATTACCATCTTTCGGGACTGAATGGCTTAATCAGCCTTGCTGTTATTCTGCAATTCTGAGGCGTTATTTTAATTGAAATATATAATCTTTGTGAATAACGGATGTTTTATTCCGTGTTGTTTTGGCTGAGTGGAACGTAATTGGCTGTAAATTATTTTACTAAATTTTTTAATTTTTTGGTTTATAATGATTAATTCTTGTTGTTAGTAATACTGTGACAGGGGATTTTTACGAGAAATCCCTTACTTGAATGGGGCAAACTTAAATATGTCTGCAAATTCCTAAGTTAATGTCACATAAAAATGCTTGTTGATGTTGGTGGTCCTCCCTCGGGAGTTCCTCCATTGACTGGTGGTCTCATATTCCATTGCCTTGTGGAGCGGCGTTGCTGCTTTTACCTCTTGGGACTGGCCATGAGACATACATTTCTGTTACAACATTTTGTTCTGATTTTATCTTGTGTGTATTGTAATTGTATTTGTTTGCATATTGAGTAAAAGACTGAATGAGCATTCTCTTGTCATTATCTTATTATATTATGTAGAGTTACAATCTTAGCAAATAATAGATGTGGTGGAAGGCTTTGACTGTGTTTTGCTACCAATTTTATTACATGCATCTTTCGCATATGAAAAATTTAATGTCATTTTTATTTGGCAAATGCAATGATTTTTTTTTTTTATAAATGTTATATGTTTTTCTGTCCTGTAAAACGAAAGCTTGCAAATTTTTCGCATTTGATTATCCTGTTTTTGTTTTCCTAAACGAACTGAAGAGGAAGCAAATTGATGCTTGAGTATATATGAATTTGGGGCTTCTTGGCGTTGAGGAAACCATATTTGTAGGATACCTGAAGACTTCAAAATTGTTTCAACGTACAACTGAAATGGTTCGATATATGTATACTTTAGTGGGTAAAATTTTCATAACATTAGTAAGCGTTATTTAGGTACCAAATGTCTCTAATCTTTGGTAAAGATCATACGGATTTCCTATATAAAATAGAAGACCAGTCATGAGGATTTGAGGGAATGAGAAAAGACTGATCTATGAAAAACAGGAAGGGAATTAATGCTCATGCCTTGGCAACAATGAGAAGAGTTGGGGATCTTAGACTATTACCTAAATGGCCTAACGGTTGAGCTAAGCTGCCCCTGCAAATTGGAACCACCATCCTCCATCGAAATTTACCTATAATTTTCAATTAAAGAAAGAACCTCATATAAAATTGCTTGTACTGCTTGCTGCATACTGTTGTACCATTCCTTGTACAAACATAAAATTTAGTTTTTTTTTTTTTTTTTTACAAACGAACTGGCTTTCAAGTTCCGAGATAGTGAAATGAAAACTACATGTGTGTACCACAACTTATCAACCATTAAAAAAGTTCAATCAACAAATAATGTTGAGAAGCAAATATCACACTGAACATTCAAGATGATAAGGCATCGCTATCATTCTCAACTTCTCTGAAATCCAAATGGGCCAAATCATGATATAACATCCAAAATACCAACAAACCCAAATCATCAAATAGCTACAAAACCAATATAGCACCATCCAACCTCATTAAAAATCCGAATCATCAAAATAACATAAAAAAAAAAATGAAACCAAATCATCAAGTGATAATATCACAACACAATTATCAATATTAAAAACCTCAACAGCAAATCATCCCACAGTGGCTCCACTTGATTCGATTCTATGTAGCTCAAGTTGTTGATGATTGAGGCTCTGTATGAGGCGTAAATTGTTTTACAACTCTTAATGGGCATAAATCATTTTATGCCTTATGAGGGGCTATTTTATTGTTAGGGAAATTATTTTAGTTTTGACAACCGTTCCAAATACTTGAAAATGGTGAAATTTTTCAAAAAAATATTTTCAACCAAAACAAACGCAACCTAAGTGTCAAAACTTTGTTGGCGAACTGTAACTTAAGGAAATGACTTGGATCACAATTTACTTAGTCATATGGTTGGTGCGGTGTATTTTAAGGATGATATAAATGATATTCAACGCCTTTGGTAATCCAAACTTTAAAGAGAAGAGTAAGAGTTCTGACTGGTATGATTAACACAAAGTGCATTGGAAATTTGGAAGTTTTAAGTTGAGTCACCAGTGATTGATTTGAAAACAATATGAAAATAATTGGCCATGTTCCATTAGTTTAAAGAATATTAACTTAAAATTTGAATTTGATATCTTATGTATTGAGGGTCATCTTACATGTCATTCATTCAAAACCATATCTTACTTGATGCCAAAATAATAAAATTAAAAAAAAAAAAAATTTATGTTGTTCCAAAAGGACCAAAACTACAAATTGTTTATCTCAAGCCATATATTTATCATGAAAAAATAAATCCTAGCGTAAAATGTGTCTGCAACACAAATCTCTAGAAGTGATTATAGAATAAAGTCAATTAGCAAATTAAAAACATCTGCTATGGGTTTTAGATTCTAGTTATCTAAACTAAAACGTTTTTACCTTATAAAGAATAATTATCCATTTTTATCTTGTAAAGAATAATTATTATAAAATGGACGTAATAAGCTCAAATTGTATTTTATTTATATTAAAAATTAAAAGAAAAAGTGCAAACAGCAAACTAAAGTACTCTATTTGGTTTGTTTTCTCTTGACCATATTTAAAATAAATTAACAAAAATTGGGTGTACTAACCACCAAACACCAAAAAATGCAGGAAAAATATTTTTTTGTTGAAACAAGGGGTCTCTCTTTTATACAGTTCGCAAGTATAATAATCTTTTTTACACTCTTTTGGACCTAAAAGATGCTATTTTGCGAACATGACTTAAGAAATCAAAGTACATGTAAAAAAGTAAATAGGAAATGCTATTGGCTAAATAGAAATTAAGGATAAATTTTTACATGGAGAAAGTTTAGCTATAATTTAGCTATAAAATTGGTTATAACCTTAGACTACAATCATACTCAATATCTTTTTATTGAAGGTAAATTTTGACAAATCCATCATTGAATTATATCTTCTTCTTATATTTTTCATGCTTGTAAAATTTCTAAAAAAATTAAAGATAAATAGTTTTGTCATCAATAAATTGTTTAAATTGTAAGTTTTTATAGTTTAAAATTATACATAAAATATAGTCTTATAGATTATGTAGGGTTCGGATTTGTGACCCAAACCCAAAAACAATAAATTTGTAGAGCGTGGATGATAGAGCTAGATTAACTATGGAACTTACAACGGTTGATCACAACATACTAATATAAACCAGCATAAAAATACACGTAAAGATCAAGTAAGCTCAAGTTCGAAGAGACTTATGATAGATTGAATACAGGTTACAATTCTCCCTTGTTACAGTTGTCTCTCTTTTTTGGTGCTCTTTTTCTTTATATAGCATCCTCCCCCATCATCCCCGTCGTCCACTTGTTCTTCATCCAGCTCCCTACTTGAGTGCATGTCATGTCATGTATCTCTCTCAACTTTTGTGAATGGCGGTAGCTGAAGTTGTACTGTTCAGGGGTCTTCTCCACATAAATGCGGTCAGAAAAGTTGCTATAGCGCATTTAATATGGTGGTGGCAGTTTTCCTTTTAAATATTTCTCCACTCTTATTATCTCCAGGCGTGTCCAAAACTTATCTAGACTGCCGAAGTCACTAGTAAGCTCATTCGAACACTCCAGATATTTATATGACCCAGAATCTTTACATCCAAGAATAATGATCTCTTCGGAGCGCTGATTCTCTCTTCGGACGGAGTCTCTTTGTCCCCGTGTATCCTTCTTTCACGTGAAATATCCCTCAACAATTTTAGCCTCTTCAGACCTATAATAACCTTCACACTGGGATTTAGGCACACTGCGTATGGTTGGGCATTTTTCCTCTCACAGATTATATAGTAAATAATATTCAATTAATAAAAAATTTGACGTATATTAAGAAGAACATAAAAAACATATAATCTAACTGTTAGATTTTGAAATTTGAAATATATAGTAATGCTAATGATATTGAGTAAAATTGTAATTTTAATCTACAACCAATTTTGCAGCTAAAATTTGTCTTAATAGAAACTAATCAATGACCAATGACAAACATACAAAGGAAACTAATCATGGAAGTCCATTTGCAAAAGTAGAGAAATTGGATTATGTAATTTTTTTTTTTTATATAAAACCATGCATTTTCTTAGGCACTTGTTGAGCCTTGAGAGCAAGTATGTATTGTAGACAGGGAACACACAAATCTTTATTATTTTCAAGCAGCGAGCTGAACCCGTCATAGGTCATCGTTCCAAAGAGTCATCTTACATAGAGACACGATTAGTTCGTGGACACAACCACTATTTGACTACGGACAATTTTAGCTAGCTACACATCAAGGCACAACATCATTCAACATTAACGAGCACCAAGATTCCTTCTTTTGTTTACGAGGCTTCTTTTTATTTCTTTCCACGCAGTTTCGCTCCAAGAGCCCTCTCCAGCTTGGTGATGATCTGTTGGTTGGGAATAGCCTTACCAGATTCATACTCCTGGATGATTTGAGGCTTCTCATTGATCATCTACAGACAAATAATGCTTGGTCATTAAGCAGGTCAATATGGTGGAGAGAGAAAGAGAATGA
Organism: Quercus suber; assembly: GCF_002906115.3. Classification (NCBI taxonomy): domain Eukaryota; kingdom Viridiplantae; phylum Streptophyta; class Magnoliopsida; order Fagales; family Fagaceae; genus Quercus; species Quercus suber. Next base: position 113,275 of record NW_027070279.1, read on the forward strand.
GAGATGGAGGGAGAGAGTTACTTGAGCAAGCTGAGCCTGGGTAAGCTTCTTGTCCATTCGTGCTTGCATAATAGCTTTCTTTAGCTCAGTTGGTACACGTTCATCTGCACTCAAAATTCAGATGAGAATAAAATTATATTAGAATATACATGGGCAAACACTACTAAGCGAAGACAACAATACTCCCAACCCAATAATTGAACTTTGGACAATATAAATGAAGAAAGAGTTTGAACACAACCCGATGTTTTTACTAGAGAAGAGAGTGGGAGAGTTGTCCTAGGAGTTACAGTCGTAAGAAGTAAAACAGATTAGTCAAGCACAAAAACACATCGTGTCCTCCTCAGACCACTACATATCATACGCCCTTTCTTTAGGTTATAAAATTGCTAGCTCATATATCAGGAGGAAATAATGCCATAAATAATCAAATATCTGAAAAGAAAGCACAGGAAGCAAAGTGATAGTCTAATTCAACTTATAGGCCAACTGCATCCGAATGATCAACATCTCAATGGAAACAAATTTAACAGAATCACTAGTGCAGAATGTAATTCCACCCTAACATGCTAGAAGACCTTTCAACTACTATCATTGCATTTCTTCATCTCAAGCTGGGATCTTGCACCATTACATTCTCAATCTACACTCCTATCATCTAGCACCCCTTGCATCCACAAACTATGTTCTTCCATCTTGAGCACCAGCTGGTGCACAGACACTATCATGTCATCAAATCCATATATGCACCATAACAATTACCCATCAAGTTTAGGAATTCACAATTCCCCTCAGACATGCAGAGCACCACCCTTTTGAGCAACTTGATCCGCTCTCATATAACTTCCTACCTCTCTACAACTATTTTATCTGAAAACCATTTCAGACTATGCCCCTAAGGCCCAATCATTATATTCCCAAAGACACCACAAAGGCAGTAAACCAAGCATAGACTATCGTCTATCTACAGAAAATCATATTAACTCCTCCAAGGTTAAAAATGATTCAACAAAATTTACATATTACAAGAACCAAGCATAGGAACTCATATTGTGATTCAGTCACAAGAGAGAGAGAGATTTGGTGCAACACCACGTAATGATGTATTTGAAAGTGTATCTGCATTTTATTCAAACTTATCCCAAAATAATAATCTGCACTTTATTCAGGAAAAGACAAGTGATATAGAACCTTGAGTATTTACTTCTGTGTCAACCACGAAGAGAAAATCACCATCACCTTGAAAGTCTAACTAAAGTTAAGTGGTTGTAATTTTCAAGACGTACTGAACTGCTACATCCCAGCTAGGGATAGATGAAGAACAATATTTCAGATGATGGGTGAAAGTTTAAGAACAAACCTCAAAATAAGCATAAAAAAGATGATGAGACCCTCGAGAGTAAAAATGATGAATAATAGAAGACAGGAAAAATTAAATTGTAATTGACATTTTGGTTGTACAACCGATGACGATGGCATTTAAAAAAAAAAAAAATGTCACATGGTATTGATGCAGAGGACATGATAGGTTCAGCTTTACTTTTGGCCACTTGTTCATATCCAACTCCATAGAGTCCATGTGATTTCCTTAGTTCTTCTATAATACAATTATTCAATCCATCAAACAATTTAAAGAACAAGGATAAAACAAACAAAAGACAAAATAAATTTTCCGCAAAATCAACCCCATATATAAAAGAGTTTCATACATGTTCTAATGGAAAGAACAAGAAGCTGGACACAACCCAAAACCATTTAGCATGGGTTGAAGGTTTCATGTATATTAAAACAAAGCTCAAACGCTACCAAATCAACAATCGCCCTATGCATATAATTCCATCACACCCATCAAATGAAAAATCTGAAATAGAAATATACTTACGAGCAAGGTTCTCCGTTTCCTCATCGAGCTTCCTTGTATTTAGAGTAGTGCTGCTTGATGCAGCTTTATTTGTCCCAGCAGTAGCTGCACCAATATATAAATTCATAAATTAACTTTTACAGTCTAAAATCTTAAACCTATCATCAACTTAAAAGCTCCAATTGATAAATCACAGCCATAATTATTCTACACATAATCAAACAACCTAAACCTATAAAAAAAAGAAGAAGAAGAAGAAAACGTAGAATTAAACAAAAAGATAATCTAACTTATGAGGAACTCATTCCACACAGATATAATCTATGAATTATCATTAAACAGATCCACCTCTGTTGATTTATTCGAACCCATTTGTTTATGATAAAAATCGATAATTTTTTTTCCCGATTTATGAGGGTAAAAAAAGAAAAAAGGGAAAAAGGCGGACCTTTTTTAAGGGTTTCGATCTCGGCGCCGGAGCGGCGAGCGGCGTTGACGGCTTTCTCGTCCTTCTTGGCGGCGGCGTTGGGGGCTTTCTTGCGGATCACAACTGGCTCCCAGTCCTGTGAGATTGGTCCGACTCCTGACATTTTTGCTTCTCTCTGTCTTAGCTTTTGGGTTTGCTTGTGCTTGTGCTTGTGCTTGCGCTTGCGCTGTGCTGTGCTGGTTAGGGCTTTTGTGAAAGGATGAGGATGATTGATAATTTTATATATACGATCAGCTTGGACCGCACGCTCTACCTTTTTCAATTGGATCTGGACCTGGACCTCGCATCCGGTTCACTTGCATGTTCGGGTTCGGGTCTATGTTTTTAATTACCCAAAAATTATACATTAGAGCATCCACATTAATTTGTATCATACAAGACAAATAAAAATGCAAAATATTTAATAATAAATTTTTTATTTTTATTTTACAGGATCACTTTAACAACATACCTATTACCTACATCCTCATTCTTTATTTTGCATTTTATCACATTAATAATATATTTTCTATCTGCTCTAACAATAACAAATATAAAGGAGGGAAAATATGAGAGGAAAAAGAGAGAAGGAAAAAAAAAAAGTTTTGACATAATATTATAGCATGTTGTAAAATCAGACGTGCAAAATGAATTTATGAATGTAGGTGGTTTCTTGTGATTTTTTTTTACAATGTTAATTATGAAGTTAAGTGTTGTTAAAGTGATTATGTAAAATAAATAAAAAAGATCTTTGTGATGCAATATATATATATATATATATATATATATCAATTACCATGTGCTGAGTTGAAATAGAATTTAAATGGTTTGGATGAAATTTGTCCACACTTATCATTAATGGAGCCCAAAAAAAAAAAAATTGTTCATATCCTATATGTGGGGAAAAGGGGCCAGGCCCAAGTTAATGGGCCGAATACCCACGAGAGGATTGTTTCACATCCGAAAAGAGGGATGCGGAAAAGACAAGGCCCAGATAGGAGTGGAATCCTCTTGATGAAGGATCATCGCTGTCCGAGGAGGATATCTCCAGTCCGAAGAGGACATCTCCTGTCCGAGGAAGATGTTTTGCTCTGATATGATATCGGAGACTAATTGAGTAGGGGAAAAGCCCGAATGACTGTCCGATGACTCCACCTGATCAAGATAAGCTCAAAGCATATTCAGGAACGATAAGGATGGGGAAATATCTGAGGGAAAGGCTGCTGCCACCGTATTCAATGCATTGCAACAGCTTTTCTGGCCGCATTTATGTGGAGAAGACCTCTGAACAGTGCATCCTAACCTACCGCCACCCACACAGAGATGAAAAGAAGCTGCCTGACGTGACAGGTACTTGAGCAAGTTCATGGATGGGGAGCACGTGGACGATGGAGATGAGGGTAGGAGTGACTATATAATAGAGGGGAGCACCTGTCAATAGGCCCTGGAGGAAGAAGGAGAGGAAAGAGAGAGAAGAAAAACAAGAGAGTGTTTCAAACTATCCATGTATACAAACTGATCAATGCACTGTTGAAATGGTTATGATCTATTGTTATTAATCCCTTACTAATTCTAGTTCTTTGACCCATACTCTACAAATTAATTGTCTTTGGGTTTACGTAAAGAATTTGAACCCTACAATTGGTGCCGTCTGTGGGGAGAGCTTGAGCGTAAGGGAAGAGTAGCAGCGGTTGGTCATGGCTGGTCAAGGGCAACAACCGGCAGAATCTGGGGCCTCACAGCATATTGATCCTTTTCTTAATCTGGAGCGGAGGTAGGACCGTGAAGGTAGTGTGCATACTACACACACTGAGCGAACCCAGCCTCGCAGTGGAAGTCGCGTTCCCCATGTAGAGAAAAACAGCATGCAAATAGAGATTGAAAGGTTGAAGAGGGAGTTACGCCATGAGAAGAGGAAACGCGCTGTACCACACCCTGATGACGACTTGGACGACGGGCAAGATATTACCTATGAGCAGAACTCTTAAACTCCAATTAGCGAGACTTTCTCGTATGAAGCTGAGCACCCTCGTGAGAAGTGACCTCGAGGATTACCATATGGAGGGGGGGCAATGATGCCATGAGTAAGGCCCTGAATCAGATCTCCAGGTCACCCTTTACACGTAGGATCGAAGGAGCGGAGATGCCTCAGCGTTTCAACCAGCCAACCTTTACTATCTATAACGGCAAAACTGACCCTGTGGAACACGTTAGTCATTTTAACCAAAGAATGGCTGTCTATGCCAGAGACGAAGCTCTGATGTGCAAGGTATTCCCCTCCAGTTTGGGTCCTGTAGCCATGAGATGGTTTGATAACCTGAGGGCCGATTCCATCGATTCTTACCAAGAGCTTACTCAAGCTTTTGGTTCACGATTCGTCACCTGCCGAAGGGTGCCCAGGCCCTTGTCCTCCCTTCTGTCCTTAAGCATGCGTGAAGGTGAGACACTGAAGGCGTACTCGGATAGATACTGGGAGATGTTTAACGAGATGGAAGGCAACTTCGATGCCATGGCCTTGGAGACGTTCAAGTTGGGTCTCCCCACTGATCATGGTTTAAGAACGTCCTTGTCCGGCAAGCCCGTTGTTAGCATGCGCCAGCTCATGGATCGCATTGAGAAGTATAAGAGGGTTGAAGAGGATCGGCAACAGGAGAAGGGTAAGGATAAGGCTACCACCCAGGACAGGAAGGACTTTAGGTCGGATCGCTATAACAATAATAAGCCGAGGAGAGATTTCGCTGGACACTCATCTTCCTTTACTGTTTCTTGCTAAAATCCTTCTCATCTAACTATCTTGGAAGGCAAAGCTCAAGCAAAGCCACTCGGACTTGAATTCTAAATCCCACAAGTCTTGTGCAAAAGCACCAAGTCTGTGAGAATTTGGGCCAGGATCCTCGTGGCAGAATCATTTTCATGAAACTCATTTGCATATATGTATATGTATTAAAATGTATGTCCTAATCTAAAAAACTAACAATTATTTGAAGATATGTGTAGTGTGTTTTGTTTTTTTTATGTAGCACCCATAGAGATAAAGGGAAAGGACAAAGCTCTATTACATAATAAACATGGAAAAGATCATATAGCTCAGAGAACCAGAGATTCTAGGTTCTTACAGGCCTAATATGCCTCGGGATCCCACGACAGTATGCCCGGGATCCCACGACAATACGCCCTAAGGTACTAAGAGGAATTGCATTTTTCATCTTGAGGAGCTTTATATGACTTGCGCACAACTTGGTTCGTAATCAGCCCCATTTAGCTGCGGTGAACCAAGCCCAGTCCACCAAAATAACAAGTATTTGGGCCCGGGATCCTTATCTCTACTTGGGTATGTGTGCTAAGAAAAAAAAGCACTCTCACAATGTGTAAAAAAAATTATTTTTTGTATTTTGTAAGATTATTCATGATTTGATGTGGATGCTTTAAAGGCGGTTTCTCCCATTTGACTCCCTTGCTAACTTTTCAAATTGGGTTATGTAGTGATGTGACATATTATTTTTTGCGGGACTGATTTTTTATTTTATTTTTTTGGGTCACTAATATCAATGATAAGAACAATACAAAGGTGAAGACAAATTTTTTTTTTTTTTTTTAAAAGAGCAGATAGAAGATTATACTCAAATGAGATGACCGAATAATATCCAATAAAAATGATTGCGACGATGCAACAAAAGATTCTAGTTCGATGGTGTTAGTCATTTTCACTATTTGTGACATTGCATCTTTTAGGTCTATTACAACAATATATTTACCACAATGTATTTAAAAAATATATTTTGAGCAACTAGTTTTATATTTTAAGCAAATTTATTGTTCCTTAATTTTGAGCAATTTGTTCAACTTCAACATTCAACTTGATACCCCCTAAAAAAAAAAAATTCAACCTGATACGTGGGTTATATATATATATATATATAAAATATTATAATCAATCTGCTATGTCATATTCAACTTGCCATAAATTTTTTTTTTCCTAAACAAAAAATTGCCATAATTTGTTTCTATATTGTTTTGTTCTTGAAGACATTAGATATTTTCTCTATAATTTTACTGTATTTTTCTTTCTTCTTTTACCCTAGGACCCTTAATGGCCTTGCGCGTAATTTAGTCCATTAGCATCTGCATCCGGATTCTAAATCCTATCTTATTTTACCACATCAAAAAATCACTTTATCAATTATACAATACAATTTTACAATTCTCCAACGTCCCAACTTTTATATCTCAATCCTACTTATTAAAATAATATTTTTACATAATAAAATAATATATCTCACCATTACCATTATCCAATACAACACATTATTTATACATTATTTATTCTTTCTCTCTCTTTCCTTCTGGGCAGAACCACAATCACCACCACCGCTGCACACCATCACCGCTGCCACCCCCAACGCCGACAACCCAGAAACTACCGTCAACACCAAAAAAAAAAAAAAAAAAAAAAAACCAGAGAAAATCACAACCACCGGACCCAGCAAACACCGAAACCAGTTACACACAAACCCAGCAAACCCAGCAAACACAGCCACCGAAAAAAAAAAAAAAAAAAAAACCAGAGAAGCTCCGAGCTTGACGTCCAGCCACCGCGCCAATCGCAGCCGATCTCCAAGCCATATCGGTCTCCAAGCCACATTGGTCTCCAAGCCGATCTCCACCGCGCTTGAAGTCCAGCCACATCGTCGAGCTTGACGTCCAGCCACATTGGTCTCCAAGCCGATCTCCACCACGCGTTGACGTCCAGCCACCGCACCGATTGCAGCCACGCCACCGCGCCGATCCGAGCTGGCTTGGTGATTCGGCGTGAGCTCTGAGAGAGAAGCTTGAGAGCTGAGAGAGAAAAGAAAGAGAGAGACGATGAGAAACAGAGAGAGGCAGAGAGAGAAAAGAAAGAGGAAAAATGGGAGGTGAGAGAAAATTTCGGGTATAAAAAAGTATTAAAAAATTATTATTTTTTTTACAACCCAGCTACAGTGCCATCTTACATTTGAGATGGCACTGTAGCAAAATCCAAATTTTTTTTTAGCATTTGAGATATGACCTTCCCATTGCTGATAGATTTTGGGGCTTAAATGCCAAATATTCTTAACATTTGGCATTTAGAAACCCAAATGCGGATGCTTTTAGGCTTCTTTTTGTATGCATTGAATACTCTAAATTGTCTACTCCATCCTCATTTGGGCTCTTGTTAACATTGATGGGCCAGTTCCCCAAATCTCCTCATTTGCTAGCTGTCTAGCTCATAGAATTTCTCTAATTTACCCCCAAAAAAATCAAAATTAAAATCAAAATTTGCCAAAAACTTTATAATTCAACTAACATTTTTTGATGTTTTCAACATATATAATTGTTTAGAGTTCAAATCCTCTCATTCCCAAAATGACCAGAAGTTTAACTGTATGCCATATTGACATCACTGGCTAGTGGCTACAAAAATATCACAATTTATCTGCCATATTTAACAACACTTCGAATGACATTAATTATTTACTATAACACCGTCTCACTCATACCACAATTGCCGATGCCAAACAAATGAACACGTAGGATGAAAAAATAATAACAATTTGTAACTTTGTATTAGAAGTATAGAAACTACATATCTTGAACCAAATCATAACAACTTGTATAGAACCTATATCTTGAACCACTTCACTACAATCTTTTCGATAATCCATTTCCTGAACTAAAAATATAACTTATTGCATGCTTTCTTTTGAACCTGGTCCTTGAACTTCCTTCTCTTGAAGTAATAATTGGTTGAAATACATTGACTGTCGATTACATTGAACACTGACATAGCATATATCAAACTCCATATTTTTCACATAAACAACTTACCTTATAACGTTTACCTTTTTTTAGTTTGGGAATAACTTATTTAGTATTTTATTGAAATCTTTCTGTTAAAATTAAAGTGTGCGAAAGTATACTTATATCATAAAAAATAAAAAATAAAAAAAAGCAAAGTTTTAAAAATCGGTACATAAAAGTTAAAAAGTAACGTTAAAAAGTGTGCTTAAAGTAATTGTTAATAAACCATATTATAAAAGTTTTAATATTATTTTCATGTGAAATATAAAAAGCTGACAGAAAATTTAATTACGTTATCATTTTCCTATAATATGTTTCTAAAAATAGTTTCTAAACCAATGTTTTTAGGGCATTCATTAACATTTCTCAAATTGGTGGCAATCATTTTTATGAAAGCTGATTCCTTCTCGGCTTGTAAAGGTTTTGAAAGATTCATTAGCCACCCTTCTTCTTCTCTATTTGTTTAGTCTACCGGGTGGTTTATTTATTCTTTTCTTTGAGGGAATATTGGACATCCAATTGCTCGAGGTTATAGATTATGACCAATGGGACGAACAATGTAAGATGAATATGTTTTAAGAATTCAATATGTTTATTTGAAGTAAGATTGACATAATTCTCAACCCTCTCCTGTTGTTTTTTTATTTTTGGTATGCAATGGAGCTCACATCATGCTTACATGAGATTCTACTTATATTTCACTTTTATATGTGTGAAAGATCAGCTCTTTAAATCCACCAGACGCCGCAGTCCGCACATACTTCCTATAGTGGTAGAGTTAGAATTTTACTTCTGGAAGGGCTATCACTCGTACGTGTGTACAAAACATTATTTTCATGTTAGAAAACCCATAAACCGATAAATATTCATAATATTGTGTTCAAATAAATAAGTTATATTATGGATTTCAGTTAGCTTAACTGGTAAAGTTTCTAATGATTGTATAAAAGATTTGAAGTTCAATTCCAGATCGGACGTTATAGCTAGGTTGAAACCCTCTCAAAAAAAAAAAAAAAAGCCATGCTGTAATTTTTTTTCATATTCCAAATTTCACTTATATTCACATATAATATTTTTGGTAATGTGATAAATCTCAAGTACAACCTATGTCAGTTTTTGTTAAATTCATAAAATTATATAATCGTAATTGGTTTAAATCATATAGTAACTATTTGGTAATCTAGAGTTCTATGGTTTACCATAAAATTATATAATCGTAATTATATTAAATCATATAGTAACTATTTGTACATCTAGAGTTCTGTGGTTTAACTTGTAAACGATATCAAATTATAGAGTTTATTATATGATTAGTACATACTAGAAAATATACATTTTTTTATGAACAAGAGCAATTTACTAATTAGATATAAACAATTGTGCTTCTAACACTTTTGAAAGGTATAATTTTAAAAAATATATATAATTGTTGAAACTTAAACAAACAATCATTGATTTTAAAGTAAAATATGAAGTTACTTTAAGATTATTTATTTATATAATCACTTTAAGATTAATATATCATCATCTGCTTTCGAAAGCACCATCCATGATGTCTCCTATGCCCAATGCCACCAACAAGGTTCTCTAGAAACAAAAACTGTCATCATTTCTCGGCATAAAAAAGAAAACTGTCTTGATTTTCTCACTCAGTCACAACATAGGCAATGATAAATAATGTACATCCCGTCATCCATTCGTGGGGCAGTATTCAAATAAATAATGCATGGAAATTAACTTATAAGCACTCATTAAAAAAAAGTAAAATAAATAAATAAAATAAATGTTAACAGATGCCCTAACGATGTTGGTTTATGAAATATTTTTTGAAATTTTTTATGAAAAAAAAATTAATTTGTTTGATGACTTCTTATATATTTTTGGTATCAAACATTTCTTAAAATAGTTTAATAACAATTGCCCTAAAGATACCCATTAACAAGACATCTAAAGACGGAGATATATACATTAAATGTGGAATCAATTTCAATAACTCACAAAATTTTAAAAATAAAAAGAAAATAAGAATTAAACATGTTGGGTACTAAGTCCAACTACTAGAATGGGTTACAACTTTCAAATCCATTTAAGGGGCATTTGGTTCACCGTGATGTTACATTACGCCGTAATATTACGTTATTGTAATCTTATATTAATGCAATCTCAATACAAGAATACATTGTTTAGGAAAGTGATAAGATTAAGACGATGTGATATATTTTGTAATTTTAAATTATGATAATGTTAGAAAATATAAAATAAACAAAAAATTTTAATGTCACATCATCGTAATGTGCATAACATCAAGGGCACATAACAGCGAACAAAACGCCCTCTTAGAGAGAGAGATATCCTAAACAACGTCGCTTTGGTTTGAACAAAATAATAACAACACAATGATTAGGATCAAAATTGTGACAAAGAATGCATATTTGAATTGTTACCATTAGTAGAACTCTCGGACTTCTGTGTATATGGAAGTTTAACTTTAGAATTTTTTTTTTTTCAAACACACAAATTAACTACCCTTTTTTTTTTTTTTTATAATAAAAAAAAACTCTATTTGTTGAGTTATCCATATCACTTTCACATGGACTTATCATAACACAATTGGCAAATAATTATTTAAAATAAAATAAAATAAAATATTTTTTAGGGTCCAAATGAAATTTGTGAGGAATCTAGGTGTTTGAAATATCAAATTACATGAAATATGGCAATTGAAAAACCCAATTCTTTACATGTGAGTAAAATTTGTGTTTAGTATAATCCGATCCATTTTTTCCTCCTTAAAAGTGACTATAGATGTGCACTTTATTTATTTAATTTTTTTTTTTTTCGCTTTCTCAATTCGTTTTTCTCTCTCGCTCTCTTTCAATGTCAGTTTTGTTTGTGGTATACCTTAATGTAGAATGTTCTGAACAAAAACAAGAATTTGGATATTTTTTCATTTTATATTTTTTTTACCTCGCAACATGAATCCCGATGTTAAGGGCCCATTTGGTACGTGTGTTTAAATAACAGTTTTCAGTTTTTTTAGGAATATGCGTGAGTAAAAAGTGTGAAAATACGTGTAATATTATTTAAAAATTAAAAACATGTGTTTAAACACAAGTACCAAACAGACCCTAAACATCTGAATTTCAACTTTGATCTCACTTTTCAACATTTCAACTATTCCACATATGCACAAAATCCAGCTTTTGATTAGCTAGGGGCTCATGTATTAAACACACGTTTTCAGTTTTTAAACAAAATTACACGTATTTTTACACACTTTTTCACCCACAAATATTTTTAAAAAATACAAACAACGTTACTAGAACAACATTACCAAACGGCCTTTAGATTTCACATAATTTGGTTCTTTACGTTTGATTTTTTTTATTTATTTGTTCTTAAACTCCAAAATTCAAAAATATTTATTCTATTAACAATTATTTTTCAATTGTCAAATCTATCCTTGACATCAATTTTATATGGTAAGATTATACAATAAATTGTGAAAATCATTGTGTACGTGTAAACTTATTATCCGTTGTAACTCCCTTATATATGCGGAAATAAAACAAAATAAAATATGTGGTGGGTTCATGAGTAAGTAGGCCAAAGTGGAATTTTGTCAGAGAAAGTTGCTTTGGTTCGAACAATCAACTGAAGGGTTTCTCAAAAGTTTCTCTGTTGCTTGAGAGCTCAGTTTGTACCTTTGCCCTCTCTTGCACTATAGAATTGATTGTTACCTTCATCTAAAGGTTCTGTTAGGTCCCTGGGAGTACCAAGTGTATTCCTCAGCTAATGGGTTTTTTTTTTTTTTTTCTCCAAGGGGTGTGGGAAACAGTTTTCTATGGAGGACCTTGCACAATCTTGGACACACCTTTTCCTATCTGAGAGAGAAGGGCCAGGATGCTGCCTTACACCAGAGGAGAGTGTCAAAACTTTCTCCATTGCAGCAAGCTTTCTTACTAAAAGAGCTCTTAATGCTGAAGCGATTGCTAGAACTTTTACTCCCTTGTGGTGAGCAAGAAGGGTTTCAAAATTCAGCATATCAATGATCATAAGATCTTGTTTTCTTTCGAAGACAAAGAGGAGATTTGGATTGAAAGCGAGGGGACTCTGAGGAATGATCAAAAGGAGTTTGGTTCCAGCCTATGTGCTCCTCCATTCGTGGTCTCCAAAAAGAATACTATTGTGGTGTCAGGTTATTACTCTATGAGGAAGATGAATATGAAGGCTGGATAGACATCTCAGCCGATGGAAAAGGAGCAACCAGACCCGTAGAACTAGTTCGATGGTAATTCTGAATCGGAGCGTGACCCAAACGGCAGTGAACGTTATAGGCAAGAAGCTGTTAAGCATTCAATGTGTAACAACCAAAATGGAATCAATCCTATTGATCATGCATGTTCAGTATCTTCATTGCATTTAAATTCCAATTTAAATGGCATGTCCAGTTGTCCAAATGGGATTGAATTGGTCTTAAAGAAGACGAATGAAGAGCCACAAAAGTCAGTGAAGTTAGGAAACAGTCCAGATACACTTAGGGTCTCTAAGCCATGTGATACTTTAAGTGAAACATGTCTAGGTCAGCCAAATGAAGCATCTCCTCCTCACATGCCTAATGGGGTTTCAAAAAATAATATGTAGGGGCGTGTTCTTCCTTCTTGGACCCGTAGAAGCAGACCACCAACACTGACTGAAACCCCACCTATTCAATTTATCATAGGAAGAAAAAGACCTTCTCAATCTCAAGTCTCAAATGATTTCTCAGAATTGCCTTTGAACCATTTTTAGGCTTCTCAGAAAGACGATGGAGTTTTATTTATATTGGCAGAGGCTGATAATCAGCCCTGCTAAGAGTAATGAGTTGCTTAACATGGAATTGTCGTGGGCTTGGGAACTTACGTACAGGAAGAGAGTTTGTGGAAATCACACGGGCAAAAGATCCATCAGTAGTGTTTTTGGCCAAGACACTTATAGATGATGCAAGGCTGGAAATTGTACAAAGAAGTATTAAGCATGATCATCGATTGGTGGATTGGCTTTAATTTGGAAATCTTCGATCAATCTGACAGTTGTGGGTTCTTCAAAGTATTATATTCATGCAGTCATCAATAAGGATTCAGATAATGAATGGCGTTTAATGGGTTTTTATGGTGAACCAGAGATAGCAAGAAGAACTGAAGCATGGGATCAACTTAGGTACCTCAACTCTCAATCTAATACTCCACGGTTGTGCATTGGGGATTTTAATGAGATCATTAGGCAAGATGAGAAGGAGGGAGGTGGAGTTAGGCCTCATAATCAAATGCAACTTTTTAGAGAATTAATAGATGAATGTGGGTTTATGGATTTGGGATATGTGGGTCCTAAATTCACATGGGCTAGGCACTTTGAGAATGGAAGTTTGATATGGGAAAGACTAGATAGAGGATTAGCCACAAATAGTTGGTTCTTAAAATTTCCTGGCACTAAGGTTCATAATTTACGTTGTGACTCATTTGAACATATCCCCCTCCACATTATTTTTATGGGTTTGGAACCACATAATAGAAAGAAGCCGTTTCGATTTGAGGAAATGTGGCTATCCAATCCGGGTTGTAATGAAATTATTGAAGTCGTGTGGCATAGCTCTAGTATCACCGAGTCTAGTAAGGGAATTTGGGTGGAAAAGTGTGGTAGGGATCTGAGTTGGTGGAATAGGAATGTATTTGGGAATGTGCGAAGGGAATTGGAAAAATTGAGGAATTTACTCCTCAAGGCCGAAGGTGTGGCTATCCTTAGTGGGGACAATACTTGAGTTAGGCAAATGAAGAAGGATATTGAAGTGTTAAGGGATAGGGAGGCAACTATGTGGGCCCAAAGGTCGAGGTTACTATGGGCAAGACAATGGGATAAAAATACAAAATATTTCCATAGTTGTGCCACGAAGAGGTATAGGAACAATTTGATTGAGGGAGTTAGAGATGAAGATGGTATATGGAAAGCCCATCTGGAGGAGATAGCATCATTTTTTGTAAGTTACTTCAACACACTTTTCTCTTCATCGAGACATAATGGGTTTGCAAGGGTTTTGGAATATGTACCAACTGTGATTACGGATGAGATGAATTCTTCACTAAGCCGTGCATTTGAAGCAAGTGAAGTTAATGTGGCTTTGCAACAAATGGCTCCTTTAAAAGCTCCTAGATCGGATGGAATGCCCCCCTATTTTGCAAAGTTTTAGCCAACCACTTGAAGAAAATACTACCTCTCATCATTACAGAACACCAATATGCTTTTACTAAGGATAGATTAATTTCTGATGACAGTATGGTGGCATTTGAGACTTTACATTGCTTGCAAATATATATTTATGGTAGTCATGGCTATGTGGCCATTAAACTAGATATGAGTAAGGTCTATGACCCGGTAGAATGGTATTTTCTTGAAGGAATTATGAGGAAGATGAGTTTTAATGAAGGGTGGATTAATCTTATTATGGTATGTGTGAACATAGTTACTTACTTAGTTTTGGTAAATGGAGAGCCTAGTGGTTTGATTCACTCAATAAGGGGTATAAGGCAAGGAGACCCATTATCTCCATTCCTGATTTTACTTTGCATTGAGGGGCTGAATGGGATGATTAAAAAAGCGGAGAGGGATGGGGATATCCAAGGGTTTTCCTTATGTAGGAGAGGCCTAAAATTAACACATTTACCTTTTGTAGATGATTGTCTTCTCTTTTGCAAGGCAACCATGGATGAATGTGGGAAGGTGTTGGATATTTTGAATGGTTATGAGGAGGCCTCGGGACAAAAAATAAACAAAACCAAAACAACCCTTTTCTTTAGCAAAGCAACCGATACCATAATGAAGAATTATATCAAAGAAGCTTGGGGAGTTCTGGAAATTATGTAAGATGAGAAATATTTGGGTCTACCTTCATTTGTTGGGAAAGGGAAAAAAGCAAGCTTCAACTATATCAAGGAGAGGGTGTGGAGAAAAATCCAAGAATAGGAAGGGAAGCTACTTTCACAAGTAGGTAGGGAAGTGCTGATAAAATCAGTCATCCAAGCCATCCCAACATACACTATAGGATGTTTCAAAATTCCATTGG
Source organism: Quercus suber (assembly GCF_002906115.3). NCBI lineage: Eukaryota > Viridiplantae > Streptophyta > Magnoliopsida > Fagales > Fagaceae > Quercus > Quercus suber. The sequence continues at coordinate 128,518 of NW_027070279.1, forward strand.
GCTTATGCAATGAGGTTGAAGGTATGATAAAAAAGTTTTGGTGGGGACAACGAGGTGATCGGAGAAAAATCCATTGGGTTAAATGGAAAGATTTGACTAAATCAAAAGTAGTGGATGGTAAGGGTTTTAGAGATCTTGCTATGTTCAATGACTCACTCTTAGCAAAGCAAGCTTGGCGGCTTTCTATTTGCTATATGGGAGTTGTGGAAACATAGAAATAAAGTGACCTTTGAGAATAATCCTCTAAACCCCAATCTGTGCAGACTGAGTATCAATCAAGCCATGGAGTATTACTTTTGTGTGGGGAAGATCAGGGAACAGATATGTATGTCTGTCATTGTTGTTAGCAAGCAAGAACCACCTCCTAATTGGTATAAACTAAATACCGATAGGGCGTTATGTGGGAATCTCGGGAGGGCAGGAGGCAGTGGTGTCATAAGGGGTAGTGCAGGAAATTGGATAAGAGGTTTTGCTAGATATATTGGCTCAACAACAAGCATCATTGCAAAATTTTGGGTACACAGGGATGGTTTGCAATTAGTCGCTTAGCTTGGTGTGCAGAATTTGGAAGTTGAACTTGATGCGAAAGTCATTGTGGACTTAATTAATTCCAGTAACTCTTCCAATGCAGCGTACTCATCCTTATTGTTTGATTGCAGATTATTGCTGGAAATGATTCCTCATACCAAGGTGAAACATGTGTTTCAGGAAGCAAATAAATGTTCAAATGCATTAGCTAGGAAATGATGTAACTCTCAAACACATATTTTCAGTTTTTAGACAATATTACATGTATTTTTACACACTTTTTTAATCACACGTATTTGTACACATGTTTTTAAATAATAAAACACATGTTTTTAAGTGCATGTATCAAATACCTCTAAACATTTGTGACTCCACTTTTTATTATTATTATTATTATTAGGAACATACTCCACTTTAAGTCCTTTAACGTTACTTTTTAACTTGTCAACTGTTAGGCATATGCTCAAAATCCGGTTTTTAAAAATTTAATTTTCATACAATATGTTTCTTTAACATTCGGATTTCCTGCATTTATTTTTTGTCCTCCTTAAACCCCAAACTCCAATTTTTTTTTTTCTATTAAAAAATATTTTTCCGTTGTCAAATCTATCCCCAATTGTTTTATATCAATTTTATATGGTAAGACAACTCAAAAATTTGAAATTTTTTGTGTAAGTCTAAACTTATTTTATTTCAATTTTATATAGTAAGATAACTCAAAATTTTGAAAATTTTTGTGCAAGTATAAACTTATTATCCCCCATATCCAACTTATATCTTAAAAAGAAAAAAAAGAAAAGAAAAAATGGTAATTTTGTGAATAAATAGGCTAAAGTGGACGATATTTAATAAAGTAAAAGCTCAATTGGGAGAATCCCAATGTTAAACATCTAGATTCCACTTTAATATTACTCTTCATCATGTCAACCATTCCACGTGTGCACAAAATCCATTTCTTAAAGAGTTAGATTTCATATAATCCAGTAATTAATATTCAGATTTCATTCATTTATTATTTGCTCTCCTTATACACAAAATTGAAATATTTTTTTATTAACAATTATTTTTCAAATTTCAAAATCTATGACCAACATCAGTTTATAGGACAATAACTCAATAAATTGTGAAAAAATATACACTCATTTCTTTAAAAAAGAAAAGAATCCTACCAAAAAAAAAAAAAAGGAAAAAAAAGGGGTAAAAAAAAAAAGGAATGGTAATTTGGTGAATAACCATGCCCAAGTAGATAGTGGTCAACAGAGCAAGAGCTGCTGGGTCCAAATTTAAAAGGCCGAAACGAAAAAAAAGTAAAACTAAAAAGCAAAACCAAATAAAAAAATGGATAATGACGTGTGCAAGATCTTCTTTCGGCTGCTTCTTCTCCGATCCCTCACTTTCCATTCGTAGCCCTTCAAACCCAAACCCCACTCATACTTCTTCACACACACACACACACACACACACACACACACACACACATATATATATATATATATATCTCTCTCTCTCTCTCTCTCTCTCCCTCCCTCCCTCTCTTCGCTTTTCACTTGCTGGAGCTTCCAATGGCTATTTCAGGTTCTGATCCAATCTGGGTTTTCTTCTTCTTTCTTAATTATACTTTCAAATTCTCAAAATTTCGTCCATTTTCGGGTTTTTTGTGAACATATCATTATAACATGAAATGGGTTTTTCTCTTAGAAAGTTATATTTGATTCTTTACCTTGTTTTGGGTTGTTTTGGGTTGTTGAGATAATAGATGAGAAGTACAGAAATGAACAAAATTTTAACTAGCCCAATTAGTTATGTAGGTTGGTTGGTTTGGTTTGGTTTTTGGTTGGGTTAATTCTTTGGTTTTCATTTGGTTATAATGAAAAATCTGATAACTTTCTTAGTGGGTTACTATTCTGAGCAACCAACATTAATTAAATTTAGTTAATGAACTTAAAGTTTTTTTATATGCTAGAGAACTCTTATTGTTAGATTATTTGTTTTAAGTTTTGGATGGAATTGCATGGTAATTGAATTCTTAGGAGTTTTGATCTTAATGTGAATTTTACTTATTCTGGGTTCGGTTTTATTGTTTGTTTGAATAGGTGCGCTTGAATTAGATTGGCAGAGAAGGATGAGTTAAATTGCAATGCAGATCTATTACTATTTGTCTTGTACACCGGATAAGATTTGCATATTCCACAGTTGTATCTTTGGTCGCCACCGCAAGCGAGAGTAACTTTCTTGCGAAGGCGTTATCAGCTTACTGATAATTTTGTTCAGTTAAGTTGGTACCGTCTTTTGCAAAATGCCATATTTTATACAGAGACTTTATAATACTTGCCGAGCCTCATTGTCTCCCAATGGACCAGTCTCAGAGGAAGCTATTGAGAGAGTTCGTGCTATGTTAGGTAAAAGGATCTTTTCATTGCCTTGTATATATTTTCAAGCTTATGTAACCTGCATTTGAATTCTACTGCTCATGTTCTCATTTGCGACGTAATCTTGTTTTTTAGTTGGAATGTTTGAGATACATGTATAGATATCGTTTGAATTAAAATGTTCAGTTTCGCCAAGAAATCCTAATTATGAATCACAAAACATTATCCAAAGTAGTTATTTCTGGGACAAATACTTTATTAGCTAGGTGCTTTTAAAGTAAACTCAATGATTGACCAAGAATTGTTCAATTCTAGTATTGGCACACAAACATAGAGGGGCAATTTGGGTCTCTCAAACTACTTCGAGGCTCTTTTAAAACTTTTTTTTGGGATAAGCATTGATTTTATCATGGATATCTACCTCATGCATAAGAAAAAACACAAGGTAGCCTAAAGAATTTACATAAAAAAGTACAAGCAAAAGAAAGCTACTCAGTGAACTATGTAAGAGAACCACTATCATTAATACCAATGCAATTTGACCATTCACGAAGTAATACAATGACATAAATTTGGTTTTTGATACTTCTATGTCTTCAAAAGTATAATAGTTCTGCTCTCTCCATAAAAGCCACATCTGACACAAGGGAGCTAAGTTCCACATGGCAAATTATTTACTGAACCAATTATGCCAACCATTCAGTAGATCAACCACTCTATGTGACATCACCAAATGAACTCCATAAAGCCTAAAAACATAGCTCCACATCACATAAGCAAAACCACAATGAAGTAGCAAATGATCCATTTTCTCTCCACTTTGCCCACACATGCAACACCAATCATCCAAAATGATTCCTCTCATTAAGGTTATGGCTCATCAAAATCTCCCCCCATGACACTGTCCACACAAAAGATGCAACCTGTCTCTATGATTTGGCACACCAAATTCCTCTCCATGAAAAATAAATCTTCTTGGGTTTGTGCAATGCACCATAATAAAATCAAACATCATATGTCCTTGTTCCACTCAGTTGTCCTATCTAGGCCATTGTTCCTTGGCTTATTGGAATACAATAATCCCAATAGGGAAGTTATAGAATCCCATTCCCAATATTTGAACTGTCTTTTGAACTAAACAATCCAATGTTTCTCACCCCCATCGATATTGCTTTCCAATTATGAAGTGACAAATTCATCCGGATTTGCTGCTAACAAGTAAAGTCCTAGTACAATTTCTTCAAAAGTTGATTCCTGCACTACCGATCATACTAGAAATTGCTCTATCTCCAATCCCTACTTCAAAATGGACATTGTTAGCAAAACAGTCCCACCCTGCTCTATTACCCTTCCATAAACTACAACTGTGTGTGCGACCCACTGGCTTCATTGTGCAACCACCCCATCCACTACTTTAAAGCAATACCCTTCCATAAAGTACAACCTATCTTAAACCTTACTCTCCCTGATTAATATATTCTTATTCATTACCTCTATCCACATTATTTTTGGCCTTTCCCTCAACTTAAATCAAGCAACACTTTCTCATTCGGAATTTGGGATCTCATATTGAAAATTCATGGGCTATCCCACTGATAAATTTCTAACAGGCATAGCCATCAACAAAACTGCACCTTTTTAGAAACTTTTTGGAAAGGAATTTTTGCTGATTATTAATGTTTTTAGGTTTCTTTATTGTGGGCCTTTCATTTATTTCATCAACATTACAAGCCATTTTGAGATGATTTTGCATTTGTTTTTTCAGATCTTGTTAGGTATGTACTCTTCTTATCATGTGATTTATATTCTGTTTGAGGGTCAGAATATCAGATATATTTAGGGCTCACTTTTAAATACAGTTATTACTTATCCAATAAGAGAAGATTGCCCATTTTTTACATGTTATTTTATTCAAAAAAAAAAATGTGTTTGTTTTTGGATTTATGCATGTCTTTTTTGTGTATTCAGTATAATTAGGTTAAGAATTGTCCATTGATTACTCACTTGTAATTGTAATTTTGGGAAGCTGAAATGGTGTCTTTGTCTGGTATTGAGACCTATAAGCCAAAAAGTCCCAGAATGTGGTCATGTCATTTGTGACATGCATCCATTCAATGCATGCCCGAATTAAAAGAAAAGTTATAAATAAGCATTTGTGGTTATAGAGGTGGGGGTTGCAAAAATTTTGATTGTATGTTAAAAATTGCTGGAATTGGAATGGTTGCAATCAAACAATTCTCATTCAAGACTGTTAATGTGTTTTATTACTTATCAAAAAAATACTTTTAGTGTGCGTTTGGAATTGGCTTAAAAAGCCAGCTTTTTTTTACTATTTAGCTTATTTTTGATACTATTCGTGAGTCCTACTGTACTATTTCAACTACCTTTTAACTTTATGTACAGTACTTTCAGTAAAATAAGCTATTCTCAAACAGATACTTTGTGTTTGAGTCTGCTAGTGTGTGTTTTGTAATGATGCATGTTTTGATTTATTTGTACTAGTGTTTCCAAAGCTTGTGAATGTCTGTTATCAGCTCAAGCGTGTGAACATAAGATCTAGTTTAACTGTTGGATGCAAGTTGTTCCACATCTCTTTAAAGTTTTTTTTTGAAGTGCTGTAGCAATTTATAAATGAGCAGAGTTTCTACTTCTTTGCTTTATTTTGTATACCCATTGAAATCCTAAATTACATCTTCTATGAAGTTCCTGATTTTTATTCTCTTTCCATTTTGTTTATGCTTATTTAATTTCCAGTTTCTCATAATGCTGTCACCCCCTTCCATAATAGCTTTGCGCTTTTTAACGTAGACAATTTTATTTCAGACAAAATCAAGCCTTCTGACGTAGGTCTCGAACAGGAAGCCCAATTGGTACGCAGTTGGTCAGGTCCTGCGGGTGAACGTAATGGGGGCCATCAGTCGCTGCCTACAATCAAATACTTGCATTTACATGAGTGTGAAAGCTTCTCTGTAAGCACAAGGCTATAATTCATCAGTTTTTAATTGCAAATCTGTTTTGAAGTTTTCAGACTTGGAAGTTACACTTTTAGGAATTCTATTGATTGAACAAACCATATATTTTCCATAAAAGTTGCACTTAGAATCTAAAAGGTTGAAAAACTTAATAAATAATATAATTTAAAAAGTGAAAACTAAATTACTAATAGTTACTCGTATTTAAAATTGTGTGCAGATAGGAATTTTCTGCATGCCGCCTACCTCTGTCATACCTCTTCATAATCATCCTGGAATGACTGTTTGGAGCAAGCTTGTTTATGGTACATTATATGTTAACTCATATGACTGGCTTGATATACCTGGGGCTGCTGATGCCTCACAAGGTGTGTTTTCTATAGCATGTCACAGGTCCTACTTGAGATGTTCAGCTCTGCATTTTAACCTCATAATTGTTGCTTTTCCAATAGATTTATATAGTCCCTTCCTGCTAGTTGGTCATGACAAGCAGTCATTTTGCTTATTTTATTTGGATCTTAATAACATTGCATTTCTCCTTTCTTTCTTTTGAAAGGCATAATAAGAGTTACATTGTGACTAGCATTTTTTTTTTATTAAAGAGAGAAGAAATATGCAATTTGGGAAATTCACTGATAGCACAAGGGCAATATGGAGACTTAAATACTTTTTGGGGGCAAACTGCTGATTTTATTGTGGTTGAAAAAGAGAGAGGATAAAATAGAGAGATTTCATTAGTGAACTAAGGGTAATTTAGGAATGTTGTACTTACCAATGAGCGTAGGTCAAACTTGCACTTCCTCCCCTTATAATTTCTATGTGGAGGGTGAGGCCATGTTTTCAGACCCATTAGGTGAATGTGATACTTACCAATGAAAAAAGGAAAAGGAATGTTATACTTAACCAAGGACAAGTTAGTCAATGAAAAAAAAGAAAGGGTCTAGTGTTAGGTCAAATATTGATTTTAGATTTGACTTTCATTTCTTCAATACTTTCATTTATTTATTTATTTATTTTTTTGGGGGGGGGGGGGGGGGGTTGTGGTCATTTCTTGGAATCTCGAGGGAGGCTGATTGAATTTACCTTTTTTTCCCCCATGGAAAACCACAATTTGGAAGGGCAGGTAGGGATATATGATATATCACAAGCTATGAACTTTGCTTTTTTCCACAGCTTTGTACAATGTTTGCTAATTAGAACAATTTTCGGAAACAGATACTTGTTTTATGTATATGATGTGGATTTTATTAATCATTTGGAGCTTGTGAGTCTTTTCTCAAACAGCTTATTGCTTTTTACTCGATAATGGGAGCATTAAGAGGCCATGATTAGCTGAAGTGTAATTTGCTTAATGAAGTTAGAAAAGAAGAAATTGGTCCTTCTTTTGGTTATATCTTCCACAAACCTTCTTCATTACTCCATGAGATAGTAGAGAAGGGAGACAAGATTGAAGTGGCTAAGTTTTGACAATGAAGGAAATGACACATTTTATCCAGGATAATGTTGAATATGTAGTTAAAGAATTCCGTATGTTAGGGCTCCATGTGTATTGGACATCAACGTATGAGGATCTCTGTTATTCTTGAGACACCATTTTTCAACATTAGAAAGGTCAGCATGGAGGGACCCCAAGTATCAATGACTGGGGTTGCAATCGAGCTAAGTGGAATGAAGTATTAATAGTTAAAGATTAGTTACTTTAATTATTTATTTTACTTAGTTCAAGCTGAGAACTTGTCATTAAGGTAATCCATCTTTTCAGGTTTGTTTCATTGAAAATTTCATGTAAATTCTGCTTAGTCCGTTAGAGGTGAATGCCCTTTGATTACCTGGCAACTATTTCTGGCGGGTCGGATCAGTTGCTCGTAGGTTTTACTTGCCAGAGGCAAGTCCAAAGGGCTATTTCGAAAGGTTCCCTATGCTATCAAAAATAAAAAATTCATGTAAGCATGCCAATGAGCCGAACTTAAATGACACCTCTTCCCTTGTAAGGGTAGGGTGGATGGTGTGTTTGTGCGTTCAAAACCTTCCAGGTGTGCATGTAACTTGAAATTAAAAAAAAAAAAAAGAAAAAAAAAAAAAAAAAGGTGTATGCTCAAGCTTATTCATAAGCATGTGTGATTAACTCCATTCTTCTAATCCATGAGGAAACATCAAGGCTGAAACTTTAGACCTATAAACAAATAAGCCCCCAGTCTTTGTCACCTAATTTTTAGTGAAGCTCTTCTTAGCAATTTTGATCAAACAGAATAGATTCTCAATTTATGAATGTAAAATTGTGTACTTACAAATTGAATAATTGATTTCTGTACCTATATGTAGAAAAATGAAATATAGATAGATAATTTAGCTGCAAAACTAGACTATTAAACTATAACCAAAAAAATTGGATATTTTTGCAACCATGCTCACAAACTTAGTCAAACCCATTTCAAGCTTCTACTGAGTTGTATATATGTCAAGTCCTTTGTACACAGCATTCTTGTGAGCTTGAGCTTGCCATGATTGTTTGATAAACAAACATAAATAAGCCTGTTTCCCTCCCTTCCTTAGGTGAGTCTGAGTTTTCATGAATAGATTGGTTTTTTCTAGTCCTACCAATTGTGGAAAGAATGATTTTACCATGTTTATAAGGGTCTTCCAGTGGGTGAGAGATGGCAAGATTCTGTAATAAATGGCTTCAAAGAGAAATGTGCAATGCCAATGGATGGATCCTTTCCTGAGCAGATGTTAATGCTCTGTTTGGCTGCACTGGGGGAAAGGAAATGGAAAGGAAATCAGCAACAGAGGGAAGGGGGAGGGAAGGAGAAGGGGATTGCCTCTTTGTTTGTGTGTTTGGATATAGAGAAGAATGTGCTTTTTACTGGAGTGGTTTGTTGAAAGAACAAAATAAAAAGCATATCTTATATCTTAATCTGACTTATATGCCATTATGTAAGAAATTTTTTGGAATGAAGTACAAAGGTACAAGGGGCATGGAGGTATTTCTAAAGTGCAAGATACTTTGTTCCCCTCCTTTTCCGCCCAATTTGCATGGACAAAAAAATGTGGGCCTAGATGAAAATTGCATCCACCCACATTATCTCTCTTCCCCTTTACCACCTAAAACCAAATGCGGGAACATATTCGCTTTTTTCCCACCTCATTTTTACTTCCCTCCTATACCCATGGAACTGAATGATGTTATTTACAGCTCCAGTTTCTTAGATCTCCCTCCCCCCCTTTCTTTTGTATGACAGTGCTTTTGGCCATCTCATATATCATGGCAAGAAACCTCGTATTATTCCAAACCTGCCTTGTGATACAGATGGTTTCTACTACAGCTGTCCATTAGAAGTTGAGGCTTTTTTTTTCTTCCTTTAAACAAACTAGTAAACATGCAGTAACTTAACCACGTGATCCTGGTTGAAATAGATTCTTGCATTTTTCATACAGATACCATCTACCAATTTCCAGATTATTCCTTTTGTTCTTCAGGCCTTGAATCACCTTCAAAGAATCTACTTTGACATTAATTTTACTGAAACTTAGCAGTTATGCCAAAGTTTAATTATATTGCAACCCAGTATATATATATATATATATATTTTTTTTTCCCCCTATGTGCAACCTGAGGAGTTGCTCTACCTCATGGTGGAGTTGTTGTAACTTCACTTTGGCACATCCTATACTGCACTGCCTTTTTCTTTTATCATAAACAGTTGACCTTGCAATGGTAATCGACTGTATTAGATCAGCCTGCTTGATTGTGTGTAAAACGGGGGTTGACTTTATTAAGCAAATTGGATGTGTGAATCATACTCAGTAAGAATACAATGGGATCAGCCATGCTTGATCATATGCAAATTGGAAAGCTAGTATTTTGTCTCGATAGCCTGCATGGCCCTGGTATAGTAAAAGAAAAAAGAAGAATATTAGCATATTTGGTCATATTTTTATGTGTGTGAAATGTGAACACATGGTCAATATCTCAAATGATTCCACAATATGAGGGTTTTTTTTTTTTTTTTTTAATGGATTTGATGTTAGCATGTTTGTTATTGGAAAGGATAACTGCATTTTTCTATTGATATATTTAATCTCTCTACTTCCCAACTTTCCCCTATTCTTCTCTTCTATTCTCTAGCTGGGGCCTTTAATATTCAGTTTTGAGTTTATATTACAAGTTGTAATTGGTGGTTTTTCAGCAAGACCTGCAAAACTGGTTAAAGATCTTGAGATGACAGCACCCTCTCCAACGACAATTCTTTATCCCACAACTGGAGGCAATATCCACTATTTCAGAGCTGTAACTCCCTGTGCTATCTTTGACATCCTGTCTCCTCCTTACTCTTCAGAACATGGACGACACTGCACTTATTTCCGAAAGTCTCCAAGGAGGGATCTACCTGGTATGAAATTTATGTGAATGATCAAATTATTGTCGTCTATTGCTTATTTTATTTTATTAAATCTCCAAAATTTGGAATTGCTAAATGGTATGTTATATTTCAACTCTAATAGTCATTATTGTTTTTTTTATTGGAGTCCAGGTGATTTTGAGTTGGATGGAGTTAAGGTCTCTGAAGTGACTTGGTTAGAAGAATTTCAACCTCCTGACAACTTTGTGATTCGGAGAGGGGAGTACAAGGGTCCTGTTATTAGAACGTAATATTTCTTATTTGGTGTATCATGCAATTTCATTAGCGATCTTGACTTTTATATTAAGAAACATTGAGGGAAATCCTGGTATATTAGTTGTCAATAGCCATGGCAGTAAGTCAGGTTCTGGCTAAATGTTAGGCATTTGGTTTGTACATATTAATACACCAATGTAGTCTTCGTTTTACTGACCTCACTTTTAACTAGTGGATTAATAGTTTCTGGAAGATGAAAGAACTTGGGTCCTCTTGACATTCTTCATAGAATTTGTTTGGTCAATGACAATAAGCTGATGAATCCTTTTGTTGTCCTTAGCTGGGCTGCCATGAGCTTAATTTCTACCTTACCTCTCTCTTTTTGTTTGTTTTATTTCTTTAATTTTTTTTTTCACTTCATTTATTTGAATTTGTTATTATTGGTCAGCAGTAGCGCTGTGTTTTTTATACTAAAAATCAGTAAGTTGATTGATGAGACGCACAATCATTGGTAATTCTATCTGTGATTGATGCCGAGCTGAAGTTGAAGACCCACTCCATGCTTTGTGGACTTGCACTGAGCTTGATACTGTCTGGGCAGACCACTCGGTGTGGGATTCCGAAATTCCATCGGTTTTGTGGACTTTAGAGACCTGCTTTCATGGATAATAACAGAGGGTAAGCAGCTGGATCTCTTTGCAATCACGGCATGGTCAGTTTGGAATCAAAGGAACCGGGATCGGATACAAGCTTCTTCTATTGATCTTCATCAGGTAGCCGCTGCTGCAAGAACCAGTTTGGACGATTTCCACTGGTCAAGACGGGCTGGAGTCTCAGAGGCGATGGGATGTTCAAACATCTCAAAACCACTTGCTTCCTCCTCCAATGGATGTGGTTAAAATAAATTTTGATGGAGCGACATGTTCAAAGAAGAAAAAAGCTGGTATAGGTGTGGTGTTCAAAGAAGAAAAAAGCTGGTATAGGTGTGGTAGTTTGAGATGTAAATGGCATGGTTCTAGCCTCATGCGCAAAGATAAAACACCAACCTTACAAGGCAGTGGAGATTGAATCTTTGGCAGCAGCTACGGCCCTATCTTTTGCAACAAACCTTGGTTTTCGACCCTATCCTTTGCAACAAACCTTGGTTTTTGACGCATTATTCTGGAGGGAGATTCATTGGAAGTAATACAAGCTTTGCTACAGAATACAGTCCTTAACACCTTCGGGTTTACTGCTTGAGGATGTCAGAAGGTTTTCCCAAAATTTTTTATATATTGCTATATTCTCATACAAAAAGAGATGGCAATGCTGTAGTTCATAGTTTGACTAGATATGTTTTAAGCATACTAGATTTTTCAGCGTGGATGAAGGGTGTTCCATGACACATTCATTCTATTGTACAAGTTGACTTAGCTCTTTTACATTAATAAAGTTCAGTTTTTCCCCCCTCAAAAAAAAAAAAAATATATATATATATATGTATATATTATATATATATATATATATATCAGTAAGTATTCAGGTGAAAGAGCAAGAGCTTTGAGCCCAACTTTGGTGAACATATACGTGCTCGCTGCTCAACATCAGCTTTAGCTTATCAGGGTTGGTGGACTAGTAGCTTCTCCACGAGCATAGAGTATTCACATCCGGCTGGGCAAAAGAAAAGCACCAAAAAAAAAAAAGAAAGTACATATTCTTTGCTGATGGTCTTTGCAATTTGCACATAACTTATCTTTACCTTTACTCCAAAACAAAAATAAAAACACTGTTCTGACAAAGTTACCAAACGCAAACTAAAGAGAGATGGAATAATAATATTGATCAATCTTCTACCAAGGATCCAAAAGAGTGTTACAATTTATGTCTCCTCAGTCGCATTATAATTAAATAGATAAAATAAGAAATCCGAAACATTCACAGGTGAAATGGAAAGAAAGAAAGTTGTATTTCACTAAACAGCTGAATAAACAAAGACCAAAAAAAAAAAAGGTTCTTGTTTACATTCCCTACCATATCCTTTTGATTGAAAAAATTTTCTCACCTTTGCAAAATTTCTATTAACAAACAGAATAGAATGCCGCTTAGTCAAAATGGCAAACTATAATCTGGAGTCCCATCATTGCAATTATAATGACAACTTACAAAACACATGGCTTCAACAAAGAAAATGCCAAGAGCATTTAAAAAATTTATGGGCACGATTACATTCAAGTACATAAATTTTGGGAAGTTTAAGGATGACTAAATGATTTCAAGCCAACATCTTAAGTTTTAATTCCTTGAACTGAACAGTCCTAATGTTTCAAAGACTCTAACGGTAATTTCTGTAAGGTATGTTAGTAACCTAGTACATGAAAAACTAGTCCCCATAAACATTTGACAAGTAGATTTGATGAAAATCTATTGAGGAAAGCATTGGTCATTTTATTTAGTAATAGAAATTTGGACTTGTTTGAAATTTATGTCTTTAATATTCTTACATGATTGGAGCCACTTGTAGTTGCACTGAAATTTTTTGTTAAGTGCCGCATATAATGAGTATAATTAGTTTTATAGGATTACTTTCCTTAAAAACAATCCATTAATTATGAAGAATATTTACAATAATGAAAAATGCTTCAAAATGAGATATTATATTTACTTACTAAGTTGAGATAGAGGGATAATTTTTCAATATAGACATCGTTATAAATTTCTTTACACGCTACACTAGCTACTTTTTTTTTATTTTTTATTTTTTTTATATTATATTATATTATTAATACAGACTACACTACTTACTATCATATAACCACATCTATAAAGTAAGAAGTTTATGCTTAAAAATGCCTCCTCCACCTGATGGACCACCATATGAGATGGCTGACTCAAAGTCCCTTTCAAATGAGCAAAAAAACCTTAGTTCATCTTGTAAGTGAAAGTATAATTTTTTATGTAGTTATCTTTGTCATTGTATAGACTTTGAATAAATTACTTTACCAAAATATTACTGACCATATTATTATATTTTACCTAATAGCTAATATGGCTAACAAACAAAAAAGATGTTGCATTCCGGTAATCATCCTTCGAGGGGGCCAAGGAGTTGTGGTAAAAAATGCTAGTTTGCTTATAGGATGGGTGAGTGTCATCATTTGTAAACATGCTAACCTTAGTTATGATTCTTGGTCTAAAGCCCCAAAAGAACATCGACAAATGTTAAAGAATCATTTGGTGGTAAGTTGTATTGTTTGAGGCTATGGTATTTTCTAACGTGTATGTAAAAATGATTGATCATTGTTTTTTTATTATTATTATTTTTTTATTTAGCTTGATTTCACATTGGACCCAAATCACTTTGAGGATAACCAGTGTATGAAGAAGTCATTGGCAAGTACCTATATATGGTAATGTTCGTAGTACTTATTATAAGAAATACTTGAAATTTAGTAAGGAGAAAGTGAGATCCAATGCTCCAGAGTATTTGAAACAAGACAAATGGGAAAGTTTATGTGATTTATATAAAACAAAGGGCTGGGAGGTAAATCTTCTTAAAACTAAAATGTTAATAATTTTGAACACAAATACATTTTGATAAGTTCTTTATTATCATTGTTAATTCTTTAAATTTTAATTGCTATTTTTTTTTGTTACGAATATTTTTTAGGGTAAGTCATTACAGAATACAGGAATAGAAGAAAGAACAAAACTAGTAACATAGCTTGTTTGATGGTTAGATTTGGTGGCTAGTCTAAGGTGATTTTTTTAGGTAATATTCACAAATAATTTTTGCATATAGTCACATATTGGTTAAAAGTTGTGGTAGAGCTTAAGTTATATTATACTGTTTAGTAGTGTTTGGTTGTATATTTTTTGAAATTTGGACTTATTTCTTTTGAAGTTATCAAAACTTAATTTGCATCAAATAAGTTCAGATTTCAAAAAATATAGCACCAATCACTACCAATAGTATAATATAACTTAAGCTCTACCACAACTTTTAACCAATATGTGACTATATGCAACAAATAAATTACTTGTGCTACCTAAAAAATCATCTTAGACTAAAAAATCACCTTAGACTAGCCACCATATCTAGCCATCACACAAGCTATGTTTACAGTTTTGTTCTTTCTTCTGTTCCCCATATTTCGTAATGACTTACCCTAACAAATATTAGTAAAAAAAAATAAAAAAATAAAAATAAAATTTAGAGAATTAACAATCATAACAAAGAACAAATAAAAATATATTTGTGTTCAAAATTATTAACATTTTAGTTTTAAGAAGATTTACCTCCCAACCCTTTGTTTTATATAAATCACATAAACTTTCCTATTTGTCTTGTCAAATCCTCTGGAGCATTGGCTCTCACTTTCTCCTTACTGTATTTCAAGCATTTCTTTATAATAAGTACTACGAACATTACCATAGGTTATTGCCAATGACTTCTCCATACACGGGTTATCCTCAAATTGATTTGGGTCCAACGTAAAGTCAAGGTAAAAGGAAAAACAATGATCAATCATTTTTACATACAATGTAGAAAATACCTTAGCCTCAAACAATTCAACTTACCACCAAATGATTCTTTAACATTTGTTAGTGTTCTTCTGGGTCTATAGACCAAGAATCATAACTAAGGTTAGCATGTTTACTAATGATGAAATCCACCCTTCCTCTAAGCAAACTAGCATTTTTTTATTACAACTCCTTGGCCCCCTGGAAGGACAATTATCGGAATGTGACATCTTTTCTGTTTGTTGGCCACAGTAGCTATTAGGCAAATATAATAGCATGGTCAGTAATATTTTGGTAAAGTAATTTAGTCAAAGTCTATAGAATGACAAATATAACTACATAAAAGATTATACTTTCACTTACAGGATGCACTAAGGGTTCTTTGCTCATTTGAAAGGGACATTGAATCAGCCATCTCATGTGGTGGTCTATTAGGTGGAGGAGGCATTTATTTTTTGAATAAACTTCTTAATTTATGAATGTGGTTATATGTTAGTAAGCAGTGTAGTCTGTATTAATTATATATATATATATATATATATAAAATAAAAAGTAGCTAGTGTCGCATGTAATAAAATTTAAAACGAATGTTTATATTGGAAACTTATCCTTCTATCTCAACTTAGTAACTAAGTATAATATCTCATTTTGAAGATTTTTTCATCATTGTAAATATTCTTCATAATGGATTGTCTGTTAGGAAAGTAGTCCTATAAAACTCATTATACTCATCATATGCGGCACTTAACAAAAATTTTCAATGCAACTACTAGTGGCTTTAATCATATAAGAATATTAAGGAAATAAATTTCAAACAAGTCCAAATTAATTTCCATTGCTAAATGAAATGACCAATGCTTTTCTCATTACATTTTCATCATATCTACTTGTCCAATGTTTATGGAAACTAATTTTTCGTGTACTAACATACCTTATAGAAATTACTGTCTACTTTGAAGCTCTCTTCCAACTCAACAAGTCCTTCAAAAGCAATTAACACATACCTACAGAAATAACCTAAATGATATTAGAGATTCACGAACTGTATACATAAACTTCCAAACAATCATTTTCTCACTTTCGAAAAAGTTACAAGAATCTGAATGAAGACGTACCAAAATTCTCCAAATATTTTTTAAATAATGTAAACAAATGATAGACCTAC
The DNA here is from genome assembly GCF_002906115.3 of Quercus suber. NCBI lineage: Eukaryota > Viridiplantae > Streptophyta > Magnoliopsida > Fagales > Fagaceae > Quercus > Quercus suber. Next base: position 144,668 of record NW_027070279.1, read on the forward strand.
ATAATTACAACATATTACACAAGTTGTCATCGCCACAATAAATTAATCTTAATTTTATTTTAACAATGCAAATGTCTTCGCTAAAAGTTTCCCGCCACTTTCTAAAAGTGAATAAAATTCTCTTCATGGCATTAGCAACAACCTAAAAATTTGGTCGCAAAAGGCCAATATTCTTGTAGTGAGCTAACGTGTTCCTTCCAAACAACACATGACACTTTTGCATGAAGAAAGTTGAGACAGGAAAAAAGTGAGATAGTTAAGGACTACCTATCCCCCACTTATATTTATAAAAATATAGATACATAATTCCTGGGTTAAAGATAGAATATTATGTTTAATGAGAGTGCCAATGGCTTGAACCTTCATTTAGTGTTTCAGCATTGCAGCAACAACCTAAAAATTTGGTCGCAAAAGGCCAATATTCTTGTAGTGAGCTAACGTGTTCCTTCCAAACAACACATGACACTTTGCATGAAGAAAGTTGAGACAGGAAAAAAGTGAGATAGTTAAGGACTACCTATCCCCCACTTATATTTATAAAAAATATATAAAGATACATAATTTCTGGGTTAAAGATAGAATATTATGCTTAATGAGAGTGCCAATGGCTTGAACCTTCATTTAGTGTTTCAGCATTGCAATTCCAAAGTCAATAATGAGCTAAGCCTTGAACTATGACTTTTTAGTGGAAACAAGACATTACATCACACACATCATATCCTAGTACTCTACCATGAGCTTCTAAGCCAGTACATTATGGCCTTGTGCTTGATCCCAACTTTTATGAGTAATTAGAGAATTAGCCCTATTCTCAAAGGAAGCGACCCCACTTCCATGCTCACTTAGGTGTATCTATCAAGGATGCTCTTGTAACTCTAACATCCCACTCATAAGAGCTATAGATTACATTAAGAGTTTTTTAATATAAAACTTATCCTACATAACGTTAGGAGATATATGCACTTACATCATAGGGAGAGACAAGAGTAATTGCACTCAAAATTTAGTGCATGTTATACAAACTACTCTATGATTCGTTCTTCCTTTTGAACCTAGTTCTTGGGATCTCTAGTTCCTAGGTTGGGTATTCTCATAGGTAATTTATTATACTTCAGGCTTTAGTCCCATCCCCCTCAATAAACATCTAGAATTTCGACTCTAAATAGAGATTTCATCTTTTCATTTACATAGTAACTCAAAAGTCTAGGAAAGCAGCACTTTATTTTATATAACAATATTATAATAAAATAGTGCTAATATAAGATAGATTCATCTTTTTTCAACAACAAAAATGTAAGCTATTTGATTCTTCATTGGCTTAAGCTTAATTAGCTTCTTGATAGAATCATCATATACATGGCCAATGGTAATCACATTCATTTTTTTTTCATCACCTATATATTCAATTTAGTAGCACGCTTTAATGTATGTATTTCTATTATAGTATAAACCACTTTATCATTTTTTTTATTTGATATTACTCTTGCTCTTGGTGGTTACTTAAGCACAAAATTTATCTCATTAAATCTTATCCACTAGCCCACTAGTTGGATAATTGTTTGCAAACTTAAATTATTTTCCACCATTTCTCAACTCATATGTGTATGGCAAGAGATGTAGATTTTATTAGCATCTACATAGGATTAGTAGTCACTAACTACTAGGAACCATTTTTAGGAACAAAAAATATTCATAATTCACAAGTATAAGGGACTTATATTTTTGTATAACTTGGCGTTATTATACCACACAATTGTATAATAGGAATGCCTACTCATTCTCATTTTATTTATGGCATAAATTCAAGTATGTACTTTATTCAAGGGCATATCATTGTATCTTTATTATTATACAATAGGAATGCATACTTGATATGGTGTTCTTACTTAACAATAGGAGTGCCATTATCTCCATAAGGCTACATTTTATATGTTTAGGCCAAAAAATAATTTTCATCTCAATTCTCAATAGAATTCACATGAGTCAAAATTATCATCATTTATTTTGTGAGTCCCAAAATGTATTTCTCAAATCAATATATACTCTTTTTAAACTAATTTTTCTCAATTTTCAGTAACCCCCACCATTGAGAACTTTTTAAAACAAAGTGTGATTCATAAAATTTTCAATTTCCAACCTTGAAAATTAAACACAATTGATATTTTTTAAAATTTTAATACCCCCACTATCAAACAGTATCATCAAGCGTAATTAACAGAATTCACATTTTTTATGGAAGGTTTACTGAAAAGGTTTTTATTATAAGAAACTTTTCATGAGATATCTCCTAATTAAAATTAATCAACCAAAATATTTCATGAAATCCCAAAATTGTTTCTCGGTTATATATCACCAAATAACTTTGTTAATTTACCATATTATAGGAATTCATAGGGATTCAACAAGATGCATCATTAGATTTACTTTGAATATCACTATTCGGTGTATCAAGTCTAGAGAGCTCAATATATATGACCTTCCCAAAATATAATTAACAATGATATAGGTGCTGAAAAATATACAGCCACATTAACTGTTATAACTATAACAGAATTTCACTATTATATTTTCAATGTTCAAAACACAGAAATAATAAAAGAAGATATTATCTCTAAACTTTATTTGCACCAGTTTTCATATAAAAATTAGCAAGCATCCGCAGAATTATATTCATGGCAATATAAGCATACCCATTATTTGAGCCCACAAACACGGATCAAGTGTTTTTTTTAATAACCAACTAATTTAGATATTTAATACCTATTTAGCTTTAGGTGCTAAACATTTTATCTCAAATATCAAAACAACAAGAATTAGATTAGACTTGACTGGTAGGTACCATAGAGTCATAGACTTGAGCTTCTGCTTCACTTTTCATCCACCGATTATTTCATAACTAGTCCATCTAACTTTATCTCCGTAACCAAAGATAATATAGTTTATAAACAGAGATAAAACGTATTTTTCTATCACTGACTACTGACACACAACAACAAAATACCCAAGTTATTAATCAACTAAGATTATAGAATATATTCATAATAGTGTTCACCAAAACGTTTTCCATAGAATCAACAATATAAATTATAACTTGTGTTGCAATCTTGGATATGTTGTCATGTTTGCCATTATAAACAATTTATACATTTATAGCAATTTCAATAATCATGTACTAGTCAGTTAGCCAGAAAATTTAATTTATATATATAGAGAGTTCTTTAATTTATCAAATTTATATATATAGTCATATCATATTTTCTGTAAACATTATATTGTCTCAAATTGTTGTTTCTAAGAACAATAATTGATAAATAAATTGATTTTCATTACATTCAACATATCATATAAATTATTAAAATTCACATAAACTAGAATTTACCATAAAATTAGAGGACAATGGAGAGATATTACCTCGATGATGCTTTAAAGTAGTCTCATAACATTAGAAGCAAATTACTGACAATTCGTAAATGTTTTTAGATGGTGGGGTTGAGGCATAGACCAACTCACTGTCTAGAGACGATACACACGTCTACGGGGTTTTTGGTGTAGTAGACTAAAACATTGTGCATGCCGCCTATGGGATACAACAATTCAGTCAGTTTCGCTAATTATCTTTCAAGCTTACATCACTTGTAGGATAGGAAGCTCTCAATAGTACTTTCTTTTACCCTGAAATATATTGGGTAGAAAGTACGGTTCTATACATAAAAAAGTTTTGATCATTACATTTATGTAATATATATTTGGCAAGCTCTCAAACAAAGTTGGTGATAAAAGGAGATAGCTAAACCGGAGATGAGTTTATATCTCTTCCACTTTTCTAGATCACCATATATATAATAGTCAAGGATCTTTCCTATTTAATTCAAGGCCTGAATACAGGGAAATTAACTTCAGGAAATCAAAGCTAACGTTTGAAACAAATTAAAATCTATAACCCCTCTAACGTTCACAAAATTTGCCAATGGAAAGTCTTCCTTATAAAGTTAAGGAATTGCCAAAAAAAAAAAACCGAATTGTCATTAATATAAGAAAACCGATATGTTAATGAACAAAATTAATCTTAGAGTAAATTGCAAATTAAACCCCTAAAGTTTGGGGGTGATTGGATTTTACACCCTGAAGTTTCAAAATTTGGATTTTACCCCCCTAAAGTTTGATGATATTTAGATTTTACACCCTGGCATTTCAGAATTTGAATTTTACCCCATAAATTTTAGGAATATTTGGATTTTACTCTCTAAAGTTTTGTGGTGTTTGGATTTTAAACCCTAAAGTTTCAGAATTTTGGGGTGTAAAATTCAAACAAATTTAAACTTTAGGGGGTAAAATCCAAATTCTGAAACGTCAGAGTGTAAAATCCAAAGATCCCAAACTTCAATGGGTAAAATCCAAATTCTGAAACTTTAAGGTGTAAAATCCAATCATCCCCAAACTATAGGAGTGTAATTTGCAAATTACCCTTAATCTTATATTATTTTTCACTTAATGACCATTTAATAAAAAATATATTTTTATAGTGGATTCCAGTTAACTCAACTGGTAAAGTCTCTGATGGTTGTATAAGAGATCTGGGGTTTAATCCCCCGCCTACACCAAAAACTAATTAGTATCTTGGTTTGATGATAAAGAGCTATCATCAGGAGCAACTGGTAAAGTCTCTGATGGTTGTATAAGAGATCTGGGGTTTAATCCCCTGCCTACACCAAAAACTAATTAGTATCTTGGTTTGATGATAAAGAGCTATCATCAGGAGTAGACGCTATAGGTTGAAACTCTCTAAAATATATATATATATATATATTTTATAACTTGCTTAAAAGAGAGTGTTGTGTATAGTATAACTTACACCACCCTCCCTTAAAAGTTACCATGACTTTTGAGTGAAGTTATGGTATGTGTTTGTTTCTTTAAAAAAAAAAAAAAAATTATAAAAATAATCCAACAGTGTGAAATGAGCATTTTGAGGATGGCGGTCGTTCTTGTGCACGAGTTTTCTTCTTCCTCCTCCAAAATTTTTTTCCTCTATTTTTTTTTTCCTTTGTCGATGCTTGATAGCCTGCATGGCAGCTGGTATAGTAAAAGAAAAAAAAAAGAGTAAATTAAGCTTAGCATATTTGGTCATATTTTTTTATGTGCGTTAAAAGTGTACACATGGTGAATATCTCAAATGGGGTTAATTCAAAATTCTAACTATAAGATATTCACATGTGAGATATTCATGATATTTGAGGGTATTAATTTTTATTCAACAATGAGTTTAACTATGAATTAACCCCACCACCGCTGGTATAAAACATGGAATTCAAATTGGATTTAAAATATTCGATTTAGAATAGCCAACTATAATACCTTCTAACTGAAACAACCTCCTGAAATATCTAGTACAATTTACATAGACGCACAAATCTGAAAAGAAACCGACTTGAAAGCCCAAACTAACTGAGAAGGAAGAAGGCTCTAAGACTTTAATATATGTAAAAACTACATAGTGTGCCTATAAAAGTTAAAAAACCATAAATTAATTGTCATATATACATACGTACAATATTCAGAGGACGACCGTTGGGTGGTGGACGTGCATGGAGACGTGGTGGTGAATGCTGGCAATGTGGTGATGATGATTGTGACTGCTGGCATCATGGTGGTGGTGGTGGTGATGTTGACTGTTGTTGCAGCGATGATGATGTTTGTGACTGTGGTCGGGAAGTACTGGTGGTGTTACGTTGCTTCTGGGAACATGGTGCTGTTGGCTCATCTTTGCCTCCTTCGTTTTTGTGTCCACCCTCACCACCACCTTCTCTGTCATCGCTTTCTTTGTCCTCGCTCCTCCGTCGTTCTTGCTAGATTTTTTAGAGCAAGCAAATATGACCACCGATATAATTGAGAGGGTCATGATAATCATGCCCAACAACAACAGAATACCTGGATGTGCATCAACTAGAACATTGATAAGTGATATTACAACATGCGAAGCATTCCAAGATTTAACCCGTTAGGTTTTGCTCGTAGAATAGGTCCTACAGCTTAAGCTGACAGGGTAAATTATAAGCGAAACTGAAGACCCAAAAACTAACGGACAGTGACTTGATAGGAAAGAAGTCTGCGAAGCTCACTAGCTGACGCCTTTATGGCTGAAGGGAATAAGACAAGCTGATGGCCCTGAAGCTGATGATCTTAGTGAAACCTTGGCTTGGTCACCACACATGAGTATATAAGAAAATGACTTGTATCCCACACTTAATGTTAGTATCTTGTAAGGAAAGGATTCCGTAATATACGCTTATTAGGTTTCCTATAAGGAAATGACTTCTAGCCCAAGGAAGAGATTGTCAACCCTCTACTACTATAAAAGCCTCAATACCCTCACAAATTAAGGTACACATAATTAAACCCTCTCTAGCACTCTAGAGTTGTAAGAAGTTCTAACTTGACCTTCAGAGGGTATTTGGTCGGCACCATACCGGTACTCTCTGTTAGGTCTTCTCTTTTTCTTTGTGCAGGTGACGTTTCGAGTGCACGAGCATTATGTGGCTCACTAGTGATATTTTCAGCATCATCAGTTGGCGCCATTTGTGGGAACGCTTACGTAAGCCATACTGTAGTTTCCCAAACAAGAGAGTTGCATGGCGCTCGATGGCAACCATAAATGACGTTCGAGAAGAGGAACCACCCATGACTGCCCTCGAGAGACAAGTTCAAACTCTCGTCGTTGCCGTGGAATGCTCACCAAGAAAAACCACGACTTGGAAGAACAGCTGTGGCAGAAGAATGCAACACCGAACAACCAGAGTGATGATCAAGAGGGGACCAGTGCCGAGAGAAGGAACCAGGAGGGACCCAAAGGCAGTAATGCTCCGAACCCATAAGAACGACGGGAGACCAGTTGTCCCTTCAGTTTTGACACGGCCCCCCCTTACATGGTCACAGAGATGCAATTGATGAAAGAAAGGATGGATCTTATGATGAACGCCCTTAAAGGATGGGTGTCCAGCGACCTCGCCGATTTGGTTCACTGAATTAATTCGTCGTTCACTACCTCTATCAACTCCTTCCCCTTGCCACAGAAGTTTTGCATGCCGCAGATTGAGAGCTATGATAGAGCCAAGGACCCACTTGATCACCTGGAGACCTTCAAGACCTTAATGCATCTTCAAGGAGTAGCGGATGAGATCATGTGTAGGGCCTTCCCTACGACGCTGAAGGACCCTATGAGAATTTGGTTTAGTCGACTGACACCCAACTCCATCAACACCTTTAAAGAGCTGAGCGTCCAATTCACTTCGCACTTTATTGGAAGGCACTGGTACAAGAAGTCTATTGCATGCCTGATGAGTATCAAACAACGGGAGGATGAAACGTTGAGATCTTACATAGCCCGCTTTAATAAGGAAGCACTCTCGATTGACGAGGCCGACGACAAAATACTCGTGGCAGCTTTTACAAATGGCCTGAGGAAGGGTAAGTTCTTATTTTCACTATATAAGAATGACTTGAAAACTATGTCAGACGTGCTTTGCAGGGCCACAAAGTACATGAATGCTAAAGATGCTTTACTAGCTCACGAAGAAAAACCTAAGAAGAGAGAAAGGCAGAAAGATACCCAGCAGGAAAGAGGACGGAAGATGGTGAGAACCGGAGAGTGAAGGGATGATAGGTGCTCTAAGCCCCCTACGGGGAGGTTCACAAACTTCACCCCACTAACCACCCCGATCGACCAAGTCCTAATGCAAATCAAGGATGAGGACTTTCCCTAGAAAGCTGAAGGGAGATCCTAAAAAGCGTTCTCGAGATAAATACTATCGCTTCCACTGCGACCACGAACATCACACAGCTGACTGTTATGACTTGAAGCAGCAAATTAAAGCCCTCATTAGGCAAGGAAAGTTACAGAAGTTTGTTAGCAAGGAAATGGCAAATTTGCTCCCTCAAGAGCAAGCCCCCCGACAAGACAATGAGCGTTCAAGACAGCCCTTAGGGGACATAAGGATGATTATAGGAGGCATGGCCGCCAATGACTTATCAAAAAGGGCTCGAAAGACTTATCATCGAATGGCCTAGAACGTTCAGCTCACTGGCATCATCCCGAAGATGCCCCGAGTCGACAACCCTCTCATCGGCTTCTCGGGAGAAGATGCCTGACGCCTCCACCAGACTATAACATGTACCGGGTCTTAGTCGACAACGAGAGCTTCGTGGATATTATCTACTACCCTGCATTCCAACAGATGCGGATCAGCAGAGAGCGACTAGCCCCAGCCAATGCTCCACTCGTCGAGTTCGGAGGAACTAAAGTGTACCCCTTAGGCGCGGTCACATTGCCGATTACCATTGGAGTTTACTCCCAACAAATTACTTGGGATGTTACGTTCCTTGTGGTCGATTGCTCCTTTGCCTACAATGCTACTATAGGGTGACCTACCCTTAACTCTTGGAAGGTCGTAGCTTCGACCTATCACCTGATGATTAAATTCTCCACTGAGTACGAAGTAGGAGAATTGCGAGGGGACCAAATAGCCGCGCGCGAATGCTATATTGCAATGCTGGAGATGGACGACCATTTGCAAACCATGAGCATAGAAGAACAACGAACGGGGGCAGAACCCGTAGAGAGGCACAAGGAGATACCCCTCGACAGCTCCAGGACAAACAGGACCACCAGGCTCGGTACTCTCGCCAGCCCAGCAATTCGCTCAGCACTCGTAACTTTCCTTAAGGAAAATCAAGACGTGTTCGCCTAAAGCCATGAGGACATGCCAGGAATTGACCTTTCAGTCATGGTGCATAGATTAAATGTGTCGCCATCTTGTCCACCCGTCTGACAGAAGAAGCGGGTCTTCGCTCAAGAGCGAGACTGAGCGATAGTAGAAGAAGTCGGTAAGCTACAAGAGGCAGGCTTTATTAGGGAGGTGTACTATCCCGACTGGTTAGCAAACGTGGTAATGGTCAAGAAAGCCAATGGGAAATGGAGGATGTGCATGGACTTCACCGACCTGAACAAAGCTTGCCCTAAAGACAGCTATCCTCTCCCACGGGTCGACATTCTAGTAGACTCTATGGCTTAGCATAAGCTGTTAAGCTTCATGGATGCTTTCTTTGGTTACAATCAAATTCAAATGCATGAAGTTGATCGAGAGAAAACTTCATTCGTAACTAGTCAATGACTCTTCTGTTATAAGGTAATGCCATTCGACTTAAAAAATGCAGGCGCGATGTATTAGAGGCTTATGAATAAGATGTTCGCGTAGCAGATTGTGAGGAATGTCCAAGTCTACGTTGACGATATGTTGGTGAAAAGTCGAAGGGAGGAAGACCACTTGGAAGACCTCAAGGAAACATTTGACACTTTTTGCTCTTACAACATGAAGCTTAATCCAGGGAAGTGCGCCTTCGGAGTGACGGCGGGAAAATTCCTAGGATTCATGGTGTCGCAGAGAGGCATCGAGGCCAACCCGGACAAGATCCAGGCCATAATAGAGATGGCACCCCCAAAGAAAGTGAAGGAAGTACAAAGCCTCAACGGCAAAATATTTGCGTTGAATAGGTTTGTGTCAAGGGCAACGGATAAATGCTTGCCCTTCTTTCGCACACTGAAGAAATTTTTCGAGTGGACAGCTGAGTGTCAGCAAGCATTTGAGGAGTTGAAGGCTTATCTCTCTTCCCCGCCATTACTAAGTCCCTCGCAACCCGGTGAGGAGCTTTTCCTCTATCTAGCCGTCTCCCCTGCCGCCGTCAGTGCCGCCTAGGTCAGAGAAGAAGAAAGAGTGCAGAAGCTCGTGTATTATGCCAGCCGGGCACTTCGTGGTGCTAAAGAAAGATACCTGCCCATAGAGAAACTCGCCTTCGCACTGGTCACGATGGCACGTAAACTCAAACCGTATTTTCAAGCCTACACGGTGATCATCCTAATCGATAAGCCTTTGCAACTGGCAATGAGTAACCCTAAAGCTGCTGGTCGATTGGCACTTGGGCCATAGAGTTAAGCGAATTCGACATCTAGTATCACCCACGAACTGCCGTTAAAGGACAGATCATCACAGATTTCATTGCAGAATTCACAAATGGCGAGGACGGGGGGCAGAGGATCCCCTCAGTGGAACATACATGTAGACGGATCATCTAACAGGTAGGTTGGGGGAGTTGGCATCGTATTACTATCACCTGAAGGGGACGCGGTCGAGTGTATGGTTCGCCTTGATTTCCCTACCACCAACAATGAATCGAGTACGAGGCTTTAATAGCAGGGCTAGATCTCGCCAAGGCTGTAAAAGCCGTAAACATAGTCATTTACTGGAATTCTCAGGTCATTGCCAACCAGATAAATGGGGACTATGAGTGTCGAGGCGAAAGAATGAAGAGGTATTTGGACCAAGCAAAAAAAAGGGTAGATGAGCTGAAGGCCAAAATCATACAAATCCCCCGGGGAGAAAATGAGCAAGCCAACTGCTTGGCCAAAACTGCCTCAGCCGAACATATGACCACCCTGGATAATTTACTCTCTTTTGTTTAGCTCTACCCACTGATAGATTCCATCGATATGTAGGAAATAGGCTCTAAAAGCAATTGGACCATGTTGTTAGTCTCTTACTTGAAGAACGACATATTGCCAGATAGAAAGGAAGCCGCAAGAAAGCTGAAAGTCCAAGCAGCGAGATTCGTCCTGATAAGAGATGTCTTGTACAAAAGAGGTTTCTCCCACCCATGTTTAAGATGCTTAGGACCTGAAGAAGCAAACTACGTCATGAGAGAGGTACACGAGGGAATCTATGGAAACCACTCAGGGTCGAGATCACTGGTGCAGAAGCTAGTGCGGGCAGGGTACTTTTGGCCCACCATTCAGAAGGATGCTGAGGCTTATGTCAAGACCTACGATAAGTGCCAAAGGTTCAGCAATATCATTAGATGACCAATCGAAAAGTTAACCCCAATAACAGCCCCATGGCCGTTTGCTCAATGGGGACTAGACATTATGAAATCATTCCCTACGGTGATATGACAGCTGAAGTTCCTAGTAATAGGCATCGACTACTTTACAAAATGGATGGAAGCTGGAGCCTTGGCCACCATCATGGAGAAGAGCGTGCAGAGTTTTGTTTGGAGATGTATCATATGTAGGTTTGGCATCCCTAGAGTCTTAGTCTCAGATAACGGGAAGCAATTCGATAATGACCCCTTCCAGGACTTTTGCTCGCAGTTGGGGATACAAAACCACTACTTCTCCCTCGCCCACCCTCAAGCTAACGGACAGGTTGAAGTCACGAACCGATCCTTGCTCAAGATAATCAAGACTCAACTCGAGGGGGCAAAAGGTATATGGCCTGAAGAGTTGCCAAGCATACTTTGGGCATACAGGACGACGGCGAGGACGCCCACAGGAGAGACACCATTCCGACTAACACACAGGAATGAAGCGGTCATCCCAGCCGAAGTCAGACTCACAAGCTATAGGGTGCACAACCATGACGAGAGCAAAAACGAAGAAGCTATACGTCTACAGCTCGATCTAATAGACGAAGTCAGGGCGACAGTAGAACAAAGGCTCGTGAGGTACCAGGACCGCATGGCCAAGCATTACAATTCCCGAGTCTGACATAGGAACTTCCAGGTTGGAGATCTCGTTCTAAGGAAAGTTATGGGCATTGCAAGAGACCCAACCCAAGGAAAACTCGGCCCAAATTGGGAAGGACCTTACCGAGTCATGGTGTGGCAGAGAAAGGGCACCTACCACCTGGAGACGCTAGATGGACGGTAGCTGCCACATCCTTAGAATCCTGAACATTTGTGGAAGTACTACCAGTAGAGATGACGACGTGAAGAACAACACCCCCTTCCATTTTTAGTTTATCACAGCAAATTTTAGTTATACTCCTCAAATGTATCATTTTAGTTTCTGCTACAATAAGCCCAAGGGGTAAGTTTTTACTTTGTTTTTGCTACAATAAGCCCAAAGGGCAAGTTTTCTTTTTTCTACAACAACTTTTTTCTATAAATGCATGGCAAAAAGAGGAGTTTATTTAAAACAGCTAACGTTTTTTATTTACAAGTTCAAAAAAAATAGACAACCTCAAGTCCATAAGAAGTGAAATGATTCTAAGTCCCTAAAAATGGACAGCCTTAAGATCGCAAAAGTATGCAACTACGAGCCTATAAGGCAAACGGATCCATCCCAAGATGATGAAACATGGCTGAAACCCTTGAATGGGCAAGAAACCAAGTCCAAACACGGACAAATCCATAAGAAGCAAATGACTTCGCTATCCAAAAAAACTACATGGCACCAATTTATCCCAAAGGGATGAAAAGATGTCGGCCAACTAAGCTGACGGGCTCATCAAAGTAACGAGTTCACCAAGCCTATATTGTAGTTATAAAAACCAAGTCCTGTAAAGTGACAGTTTCGTCAAAAGAATGGCATTATAAAAAGATAAGTCCAGGGCATAGACAAGAAGCCGACGAACCCATAAAAATAGATGAACCCATCATTAAGCTGATGGCATCATAAATAGACGAACCCATCACTTAAGAAAGTAAACAGGGTCAAGGGAGCTGACGGCTCCACTAGAATGCTCAACATAAAAATAAGACAAAGCTGACGGCTTCGCTAAGCTGATGGCTCCACTAAAGTACTCAATATAAAAATAGTAGTCAAAGCTGACGGCTTCATTAAGCCAACGGCATAAAAATAGACAGGTTCGTAATCATGCGTAAAGATGACAAATCAGTGCCATAAAATCATAACTCAAGATTAGGCTAACGACCCCAGCCTACGACTAGGAAATAGACTTAAAATCTACGAAGCAAGAAAATGAAGCACACGGATAAATGGCCATACATACATGTTCAAAAGCGACGAGTACTAAGTATCACAAACAAAAGTAAATTACTTACAAATAACAGCCCAAGAAACTAAGGGGCACTTAAAACATTGTTTGCAAATGGGACAAAATATAGCAATTACAAAAAACAAAACTATGACGGGGCAGAAGGAGCGTCACTTCAAGACTTTTTACTTTTTTGAATAGGAGGGTCTTTTACGTCTAGGTCCTCCACAGAAGGATTGGAAGTAGTGACAGGAGGGTTCGCAGCAAGTTGGGCCAAAACGGCGCCGCTGTCTTCAGGAGGAGAGGCATCCTGAAAGTCATCACCTTTGACAACGACGATGTCGTTAGTAGGCGTCGCTAGTTGGGGATCATCCATAGTAATCCCATATAGGTCTAGCTTAGGCAAGGCTAACGCAACCTGCTTAAGGCAATCATTAAACCCTGTGCCGTAGTATGCACCACAATAGTCAATGAAGGAATCTGACGCCTTGAATTTCTGGACCGTGTCAACCCCAGCCTGCTCCACCTACTTACGAAGGGCCGTCAGTTCTTGCTCTAAACTCTCCTTCTGACGACCCGCCTCTTCCAACTTCTCCCTAACCTCCTTCAAATCGACATTCAGAAGACGGACGGCTTCCTTGTACTGAGCCTGTTGGTTCAACAAGTTGACATTGTGCTTTCTGACACGAGTGACGATGCCCTCCTTGGCCACACATTGGTCCTGGAGTGCTTTCACACGTACCAAGGCTTAAGAAGGACACAGCCATCAGTCAAGAAGCAAGAAAAAGATAAAAAAGAAAGATAGCTAGGAAAGGCAACTTACCCGTGTTAGGTCAAAAATGGCTGACGCCCCCAAATCCTCCGTCCCCAACTGAGCACAAGGATCTATATCTGTTGGCTTTATAAACTACTCCACCTCTTCGACAGCATAATTCTTGTGTGTCAGTAGGCAACGGGGCCCCTCAAGGACAGGAATAGAAGAAGTCATCACCCCCTTACCAGCCCCATGGCCTGATTTGGGGGATGACTTCTTTGGGGGCTCGTCCTTAGGAGTAATGGCCACTTTTTTAAGGGGACGAACATCTTTCCCGTTAGTTTTCCTCTTTGATGGACCCTTAGTGACGGCCTTGGGAGCTGACGAAGATGTCAACTCCCCTTTTGCCCTCTTCTCCTCCTTCTGATGGGTAGTAGCAGCGCTTATCCGTTGCTTAGCTGCATCCATCTCTGCAAAAACAATAGACATGTATAAGAAAAATCGACGACAAAAGGCTAAAAATGACGGGACCATAGAAAAAAAAAAACTACTCACGATGGCGAGAAAATTCTTCCAACTTGAGAGCTTTAGGCGTCGGTTCTGGACTCCTACAGTATGCGTGAAGAGTGTCTAGAGTAATTAAGTCTCGACACTTTCGCTCCCCTAAGGGAATCTCTAGAACCCGATGGATAAAATCCCCCTGCTCTTCAGTTATAAGAGGACGAGCGTTGGTTGAGGAGAAAAAACAAAGACGTTAAGACACTTAAAAAAAAAAATAAATAAATGTAAAGACTGACAGGGTTAAAAGCTGTCGGCTAAAACCTGAATCCCTGACAAAAGCCGAAGTGTTATCCAAATAACCACGGGGCATCGTCTCCCATTCTTTCTGACGGCACACCCAGTCCGTCCTTTTAACAAAAAAGAACCTATTTTTCTAGTCTTTATTTAAATTTGGCTTCTTAGACACTAATCTCAAATCCCTCTCCCTAACGACAAAATGGTATATCCTCTTAGAAGAAGCAAGGTGCTGGGGCCTATAGCAGTAGAAGAACTCATCCAAAGAAAGTTGACGATGTCCTCCACTCAGACGACCCCACAAGATCTCAGCACCTATAAAGATCCTCCATGAATTTGGAGCAATCTGGCTAATGGACAAACCCAGAAAGTCAACCAGCTAACGGTGTAAGGTCGTCAGAGGCAGTCTGAGGCCCGCAACAAACATAGCGTCGTACATACCGATGTCCGTGGTTCTCCTCGTATAACACTTTTCGTTTTCCCTAGGGAGACGGATGAGGATGTGGTCTGGGATTTGGTAACGGCTGTGTAACTTTTTGAAGACCCTGTCACTCATTTTTGGTACAAATTTATTGACGGCCTATTCCTCGAGAAGGATGAAGGGACGGCTACCTCCAGGGCTCCTTAAAGTTCCCTTACAGGACTCCTCGTCACCTTCATCTCTGTCACTATACCTCTCTTCTTCCACCTCAACTTCACCCTCATCTACCACTTCCTCCTGACCTTCGTTTTCGTAACTCCCTATCTCTTCGTTAGGAGACTGGGCTGGCGTCTCCCTCTCTGACGACCAGGAAAAGCTCCCGGACTCATAACCTGAACCAAATACCTCGTCGTAGCCCTTTCCATCACAGACCGATGATTGATTACTCGATGCATCACTTGACATCTGACTACCTACAAGTGACGGGTTTATTCTAAGCACCTAAGATGACGACCTCGCTATAGGGAAATCAATCAAAATAAATTATACACAAAGAAAGACAAAAGAACTTACAAGTTTCTTAAAATGGGTGACGGTTTTGAAAGCAACGGCAGCAGCATAGGTGACGATGTAGGTGAATTGACGGAACAAGGGTGACAGATCTTCTCTCCAAGAATCAGTAAAGATGAAATAGGAGAAATGAGGAGAAGAGGTGGGTTATATATAAAGGGGAAATGCACAGAAGACGAAGCAAAGCCCTCGTCCAAAAGCGGAGCCAACCAGAATGTGCCACATGTCCGAGCATTTAATAATGACTGCTCGAGGGATCGCCTATGAATCATTTTCTCTCTCCTGGACAAACTAAAAGTTAGCAACGAAAAATATAACTCTATAACCCATCAGTTCAAACTGACGGAGATATAGAGTAGGGGGCAACTGATAAGTGAAATTACAACATACGAAGCGTTCCAAGATTTAACTCATTAGGTTTTGCTCGTAGAATAGGTCCTATAACTTAAGCTGACGGGTAAATTATAAGAGAAACTGAAAAACCAAAATTGACGGACAGTGACTTGATAGGAAGGAAGTCTGCGAAGCTCAACAAGTGGGTTAACACCACCAAAAAGCTGACGTCATTATGGCTGAAGGGAATAAGACAAGCTGACGGTCTTAGTGAAACCTTGGCTTGGTCACCACGCATAAGTATATAAGGAAATGACTTGTATCCCATGCTTAATGTTAGTATCCTATAAGGAAAGGATTTCGTAATATACGCTCATTAGGTTTCCTATAAGGAAAGGACTTCTAACCCAAGGAAGAGATGGTCAACCCTCTACTATTATAAAAGCCCCAATACCCTTACAAATTAAGGTATACATAATTAAACCCTCTCTAGCACTCTAGAGTTGTAAGAAGTTCTAACTTGACCTTCAAAGGGTATTTGGCTGGTACCATACCGGTGCTCTCTATTAGGTCTTCTCTTTTTCTTTGTGCATGTGACGTTTTGAGTGCACGAGTATTGTGTGGCTCACTGATGATATTTTCAGCATCATCAAACACCAAAATCTCTCACCATTCTTGGGATTTCAATTCTCTTTTGCATAGCCATCGACTTATATATTGTGTATTATTTAAGTTTATTTTAAACCAAACTCTATTAACAAAAGGATATATGTATCAAGTGGTAATTAATTGTTAAAGATAGTTTATTTTAATTAAAACTTTATTGCTTATATTTTAAGAAATTAAAAATCCTATTCCAACTAAGATACCAATACCGAAAATTCTAAGATTTTTTTTATTAAACCCCAACTAAAATTCTATAGCAAACAATTTCAAAAAAGTTAAAATAAAATTTAATTATTTTGATAATCTATCATAATTTTGCATTTTATAAAGTGTTACGCACTGCATATGTTTGTCATATTAGCTCATTAGTTATTAGTTATTATAAAGATAAATATTTTATTCTTAGGTGAAACTCCATTAAAGTTTCAAGTAATTAACTCAATAGTTATTAAGATAACTTTGATAATATTATATATTTTCCTTCTTTTTCATACATAAAATCTTGTGACCTTGTTAGGACATATGTGATTTATTGTTAGGAACATATGTCAATATAGAATTAGCTAATCCTTCAACAAAACGCACTTTACTTGTAATTGGGTAGATCTAAGATGTATTTAATACTTCAAGAAATAAGGTTTCAAGATCAAGTATTAAAACCATGCAAGTCTGTCCAAGAAACAAGTGGAGAAGTGTTGGATTTTAAAGCTCGACAGCTAGTATTTATCGAGGTTTAAAATGCTGCTGAAACTCGATGCTCGACAGCTTCTCAATAGATAAGCTATTTATCGAGGTTTATGAAATTCAATTTTTCAGATCTGATTTCACTTCAATCCATGAATACATGTTTGAGCTTTCTTTTTTCACAACCTTAAATATATATAAAGATTGTTTTTAGGGCTGTAAAAGGTAGCGCAAGTGTGGAGCAAAGTTGGTTTCATGCAAATTGTGACTGGAGATAGAATTTGCCCTAGTTCATCTTTCTTTTGAAGAAGCTATTTTGTTTGTACACCATAGGGTTTTGTAACCAAGGAGTTTCGTGATCTTCATCATGTGATGAACTAAAAAACTTTACAGCCAACATCTTTCCCAAGTTGGTGAGTAAGCCATGTATTGGGATCTGCACATCGAATTGGTTAGTCACGTACTGGGAGCCGTGCATTAAAATGAGATATTGTCACTACAGAACAAGTCCAATTAGATATTGGGGTAAGGGTTCAATTGTAGTTGGTATAAGGTACTGAAATTCCTTTACTTGTAATTGCTTGTAGTAATAATAGTGAATTCTGGGGAGTGATGACCTTAAAATCACTCGGTGGGGGGTTTTTGCCGTGTAGGTTTTTTCCATTCGTAAACAAATCACCGTGTCAATTTAATTTCCGCTAAATTTCGTTATTTGGTGATTTGTTTATGCTACCACACGTATTGCATGCTAATTGAATTAATTAATTAACTTGGCTAATTATTTTGTTAATTCATCGCAAGGGGGTCAATACATTCTTAGCCCATTAAACCTAATTTTCATGATTAGAGAATTTGAGAGAGAAAAATCATAAAATAGTAGAGGGAAAGCTGATAAGAACAATTAAGCTTGATTTCTTTTTCTTTTTTTTAATAAAAAATTTGCTACAATTTGGTGAAGTGACTTATTACAACAAAATGTATTTTTAGTGACGAAAATATTCATCACTAAAAGTTCAGTTTTTCGTTACTAAGGACCTTTAGCGACGAATTCTACTAATTAGTGACGAAACTCATTTCGTTGCTGAAACCCTGTCGCTGAAAGTCTTGGCTATGAAAAATTTCGTCAATAAAAGTTTGATTTGTTTTAAAAAAAAAAAACTTCTAGCGACAAAAACATTTCATCGCTAAATGTTTTCCTCACTAAAACACTATTCAGCAACAAAAATATTTGTCGCCAAAAACATTTTAGTTTATTAAATCATATTTAGTGACGAATATTTTCATCACTAAAACTATTTTCGGATACATATAGTGACGAAAAAGTTCGTCATTAAAACTATTTTAAAAAAAATTCAGGCACATATAATGACGAAAATTTTTGTCACTAAAACCATTTCTTACAAAATTTTGCTACATTTAGTGACAAAATATTTCATTACTAAAACAATTTTTTGTTGCAATATTTGTGACAGAAAAATTTGTCGCTAATACTTATTTTTTGTTTTTTATTTTTTTTTTCATGGCTTTGATATTAACCTGTAACATGTCATTACATTGTTAAAACCTCACATTTGAATAACAAATTTATTTCAACAACACATTTATAAAAAAATGATCCATACATTCCACAAGTAAAAAAAAAAAAAAAAAAACAAATATCCAATTCAAACTCATTCCATACAATAATTGTTTACAACACATATAATAACACAAGATGTTTTATAACAATACAAAAAGTGTAGTATAATATAATTAGAACCAACAGAAAATGTCCTTATATGTCTTCAGGTAATGCCAAAAGTAAATCCCCTAAAAGCCCCCAATAAGAAATCTACACATATATAAAAACAATACTACATTAAAATCGTAAAGCAAAAATATTAATTATGTTATAAGAAACATTTTTAACAATGCATTAAGAGTAGCCACACTAATGAATTAAAATCACAACTTCTAATGTATAAGTTGTAGAAAGCAAATATAGATTTTCAAGTGTAATATAATACAATTAGTTTCAAATAATGCATCAAAAATAGTAGTCACACCATATAGTGTGGGCGGGTCAATTGCTAAAATAAAGTACTAACCAATAAGTGTTTTAACTTGAATATGAACCACCCTATAGGTAAAAGCGTCATCATAACCCTTACTCTTCAAAAAGTTAAGAATATTCTTTTGGAATCCTTACTTAGCTTGCGCCTCTTGGTCCCTAACTCGCTCCTTTTGGTCCCTAGCTCTTGCCTTCTTGAGCTCAATTATCTCACTTTCTAGATGATGGATATATTTCACCTAGGAACTAGATGAGACGGTGGTTACTAGAGAAGAGGAAGGTCTCATGCCAAGTCTTTTTACAATACCGGACTTCTTCTTAAAAACCTAGTTTGAGATCTCTTCTTGTGTAAGGGAAATTGCATTAGAATCTTGACAATGATCCTCTTGCACTTTGAGAATAATTTCCTATCATTTGAAAGAGAAAAAGAAACAAACAATCACAATATTATAGATTTAAAACATGATAGGAATGGAATGATACACATACATATGTTGCTTCATCCTCATGGTGTATCCACACATTTGTCTTTGGATTAAAATGAACATCTTTGAAGATTTTTGCCAATTCAGGAATTTAATCGTCATTATTATTTGTCTGATTAATTAACATTCGAGTGTTAGATAGATATGGTTAATTAATCACAACATGTGATATACTAACGTATAAGATAATAAAAAAAACACGCACCTCCTCATCAACCCTAACAGCAAATGTCTTTGTTCCACATCTATGTTTGCCTAAAGTTTTGTTCCTATTTTCAAAGTTCTTTTTTGATTTTTTTCTAATAAAGAACATTCAAAATATTTATTAGATCATGAATAAAACAGTATACATTTACTTCATCTAAGTGTTAATCTAATCATTTGACAACATAATATAGTAAACATTGGATAATAATAATATATGCATAAATAATTTACCAGCCATTAGTCGTTGGTCCATTTCCCATCAATGAATCCAGTCCACTACACAAGTGTGGCCTTCTTTTGTGGGTGGCTTCTTGCATATTCATCACCATGAGATTGTATAAGCTTTTTATAAGCCTGATGCAACTTGTTGGAGCTACAACTCAATAATCTTCCACATTTTGTATTTAATGTTTTCGTTACCAAGTTGGACTCTCCTTGTAGCTCAAATTGATCCTGTAAAATGAAGTGTATATGTATTATAAAAATATTATTATATGAATTTAATATGTTTAGTGAAAATAAAGACGAGTTAGACGTTATCAATGTAAATTTGCCGCGATATTTTGAAGTACCACATTTCTAGTAGCAGTATCAACACTTTTCCAATTTTTCATGTTGTAACTAGATAAATTACTTCGCACTTGTATACCAATTTGATTGACAAGCTTGCATGCATTATTCTTAACAGGAGCATCATACTCTGTAGCTATACATACTGGCAGTTTATCACTTTTTTCAACAAGTGCTCGTATTGCTATACCACGTGTTGTTCCACATGTATTTTTTGCTAGTAGATCCTATTTAAACATTATTAGTGTTAAAAAATTATACATTCCATTTACAATATAGCTAAATTAAATGAAGTATAATCTCAATAGTAAAGACAGGGTGCAGTTGTAATTAAGTATATTCTATGTAATTACCAGTCGTGCTAGTTAATACGCTGATAGCCTGCACCTCCACACTAGAAGAACTTTGGGTGGGAGGATTTGCTTCAGAATGTGTTTCCGTAGATCGGACCACGAGGATAGATGCCTCACCTCGCGAGTGTGTAAGTCGTCCTGGTGCCATTTGTAACTAACAAACATACATATAATGGGACAACAAAGTCATTACAAATAATGGAACAACAAAGTTATTATCTAATGTAATAGTTCTAATAACAATAACATCTATTGTAGCAAACAATACATCACATTCATAATACATTATGGATTAAAGAATTAGATGACTCATTATCATTGTCATCGTCACCAATAGGTGGCACATAATCATCATCTATCACAACACTAACTCTAGATCTTTTCCGTTTTGCACAATTGGACTGAGCAGAATCCTTTAGAGAAATTGAGATGTGCTTCAATCCCAAAACATCAATTCTCTCTTGATTTTGCCTCATTTTATCCAATCTTGCCATTTCATATCTCGAGATATTATCAGTGTATTTAGTCTTTTTGGGCATTTTTTGAAACTATGTATTGACATGAAAGATAAGTACAATTGCTACTAACTTAACATATCATAGTCTACACCATTATCCATATCAAGCAATTCACAGTGCAAAATTTGATCACAATAGCTACTAACTCAACACAACAAATGACCGCATCAATATCCACATCAAATTCAAGATAAATACAATTACTACTAACTTTACATATCATAGTCCACACCATTATCCATATCAAGCAATTCACAAGTGCAAAATTTGAACACAATTTCTACTAACTCAACACAATAAATGACCACATTAATATCCATATCAAGTTCAAGATAAGTACAAACTAGATAAGTATAATTACTACTGACTTTACATATCATAATTCATATCAAGATCAACATCAGGTATATCATGTTCTTCATTTTGATTAGCGTCTTTTGAAGTTCCAACTTCAAGAACAACCTCAGTTTCAACATCACCCATACAATACTCAATAATATTATCTTTAACCTTGATAGGGACAACATCAACAATCGCTTCTTGTTGGAATGCGTCACTATCTTCTGTATTATCATTGGATTTTCACCCCTGACTTTTGAGACATCAAACACTCCCCTATATTGGATGCATTGCACAATTTTCTAAGGTTAACCCAATTTGGTATCTTGAAAGTAGAAAACTTGTTTCGCTTAATTAGGAAGTATAAAATGGTCATTTTGATACCACCAACTTGTAACATCAATACTTGTGCAGTGTGCATCGGTTCTTATAGTTCTCATTCGACCATTGGTACCAATATTATACCATTCACACTAGAACTTTATGGTGTAAGATATATTCTAATTCTCAAATTTTGCACACGTGACCATAGAAGTCGTGCATTTCTCCCTCATGGTCCCTTTCGGTACATACACCATTGTTTTGGGTTACATGGCGATTGTCTAAGTCCTTTGTATGGAACTTTACACCATTGACCATACAAACTGTGTACTCTTTCACATGCGGCTTAGGACCATTTGCTAATGACCATAATTGTTTAGTAGCTTCTAATGACAAGTTAACTTTCAATCTACTCATCTATAATGACATACAACAAGTGATATTGATTAGTAATAAGCAATGATGAAACTATTTAAATGTTTAATTTTATTAGTGTATGATTAAATTTCAAATGTCTTACACGTTCTTTGAATCACTTTGAAAACTCTTGTCATTGAATTTGAGTTATAGCTTCTCCAATAGGATTATGCAATGTGCTTTTATGTTCACTATTAAAAATAAGGTGATTTATTTTTAGCTAAGCACTGCAGATAATATTCAAAACTTGATTAAACAATATATGCATATAAAATCACATATTTTAAATAAGGCTCTAGTTCAGGACTATTGTACAACAAGTACCAATGAGCAGTATTAAGCAATGCACGAGACAAGTTGCCATCATTTCACCTACCACCTATAGGTCGAACAATTTGTGAAAAATCATCAATCCTTCGCTAAATTCACCAAAATCTTCATTTCTTTCTCTTCGATTATGCACGGTTTCGTTCTCATTAATATACAAAATCCAGTTGTTAATACATTTTTTAAGAATGTAAGCCTCTACAATCGAACCTTCTGGTCGAGCTCAGTTAGAAATGTATCTTTTATATTTTCCAAGGTACCTATGAGGAAAAAATACGCACAATATGTAATTTTATACCACATGGGAAAGATGCAATTGATGGATGCATCAAAGGATCTAATTACCTTTCAATTGGTTACATCCACTGATATTGTACCGGGCCTCCTAGAATTGCTTCTCGAGGCAAGTGAATAGCAAGGCAAACCATAACATCAAAAAATGCTAGAACCTTTCAAGCTTGCATAGTATAAGAACTATACGGTCTTATAGTTTCTCCAATTCACTCTGCTTTAGAGTCCTTGAGCATAATTATTGGAAGACGTTGCACAACTCAAACAATATAATACTAATGTCTTTATCTACAAATCCTCGCAACCCAATTGGAAGAATTCGTTATAGTAGCACATGATAGTCGTGACTTTTCAAACAAGATAATCTACCATTTTTTTGCATTCAATGACCTTGATATGTTGGCTGCATAGTTATCTGGATACTTGATTGATTTCAAAAAGTCATAAAAACCATCCCTTTCATTGGGGTTTAATGAAAAGAAAGCCCGAGGCTTTTCATATGATCCATTAGGACGTTGTTTCAAATGCAACGTGTGCCTAAAATTCATATTTTGCAAGTCTATCCATGCCTTGTCAGTATCTTTGTTTTTCCCCTTAATGTCCAACAAAGTACTATAAGTACTCTCACTAATGTTTTTCTCCACATGCATGACATCAATGTTGTGCTTAAGTTTATTATTTTTCCAGTATGGAAACTTGTACAAAATACATACCTTTGAGCAATTTGGTTCCCCAATGAGTTATCTTTTCTTGTTACTTGGATGTTTTCCTAAAATTATATTTGGCATTCTATCTAACCACTTTTGTATCTTTCCCATTGGTAACTCTAAAGATCTCTTCTGTTTCTCTGATAAATCATTATGTGACCGACTATGTCTCCAACGATGTTCCATTAGCAAATAAGTTCGATGGTTAATGAATCCAATTTTACTTTCCAAAACTTCTGAATATGGTTCATCGTTGCAAGTGTAACAAGAATGATAATCCTTTGTCTTCCACCTAGATACGTTACCAAATCCAGGATAGTCATGTATTGTCCACAACAAAGTTGCACGTATCTGAAAATGCTCTTTACTATAAGCATCATAAGTTTCTACACCTTCTTCCACAACTCCTTCTACTCGTCAACTAATGGTTTCAAGTAAATATCAATTTCATTTCGAGGTTGATGGGGACCAGGAATAAGCAAGAACGACATAAAATATGGCTCTTTCATAACCAATCAAGGCGGTAGGTTATAAAGGATAAGTATGACATGCCACATACTATAGTTGTTGTTCATATTCCCAAAATGGTTAAATCCATCTATAGCCAACCCCAACCTTACATTACGAGATTTGAGAGCAGAATCAAGATGTTGCAATTTAAACTCCTTCCACTCCTCACTATTAGCTGGATGTCTCATTATCCTATCGTCCACACGTTTGTCTATATACCATCTCATGTACTTTGCTTTTTGGCTTGACATATACAATTTCCTCAGTTTCGGTGTCAATGGGAACTAATGCAATACCTTATAAGGAATCTTCTTACCTTGGGCACATGTATCCTTGTACGTAGGCGCCTCACACATTGGACATTTATCAAGGTTTTCATTTTCCTTCCAAAATAGTGCATAATCATTTTTGCATGCATCTATATGCTCGTATGACATGCCTAAGTCACGTTATATCTTCTTTGTTTCATAAGTTGACCTTGGAACCACATTACCTTTCGGTAAAACCTTTGTCAGCAATTCTAGTATCATATCAAGTCCCTTATTACTTAAGTTTGTCATTACCTTTACATTCAACATCTCAATAACAAACTTCAAAATACTATAATCAGTGCAACCCGGATACAACTCAAGCTTTGCACCTTCCTTAAATTTGTCAAAATTATGCACTTCTTCATCTTTGGTTGCATTTCTTGGTTCCCTTCTAATTCGGTCACCTACCAAGGCATCAATACCATCTATATATGATCACCATCCAACATTTCATTACCATGAGTGTTCTCGTTCAATACACGAGGTTCTCCATGATTATACCAATTAATGTAAGATTGTATAATCCCATGATGAAGCAAATTGATACGCACAGTATGAAAAGATTGTCGATAGCAATTCATATAGTGAATGCATGGGTACAAAAGATTACCACTCAAGTCCACAACTGCCCTTGAAAAATTAATAAATGCATTGACTCCTTCAATATATGGATGACTTAATCTGCAATCAGGTGTCTTACCCATTGTCATCCACCTTTTATCCATGTTTGACTATAATTGCAAGGTGAATACTATTTTAGTAAAATAAGGACAACTCATGCATAATGTATTCTAACATCTAAGTCTATAAGCTACTTAGATAAAGTTTTATCTCATTCATAAATACACAAGTCTATATTAATACTTAAACAAATACACATTGCACAATCAAACACTCCCAATATCAATTTATACCACCTTATAACACCATGCAAGCCACCCGCTTGCTCCAACACAACAATCCACCACAATACCAATCATCAACATCACAATATAAAAAGTTTATAAGTATAGAAAAAATGGTTAATATAATCATACAAAAGGAGCTCAACAACTCCATCCACAATTCCAAGAAATAAGAAACGCTTCCAATATAATATTGAACCACCTTATATCACCATACAAGCCATCCACTTGCTCCAACACAACAACCCACCATAATACCAATTTTCAACAAAATTATATATATTGCTTACAAGTATTGAAAACAATTAAATAATATCCATTACATATAATTCAAAAATATCCATTCACAATTCCCAAAAAAACACTCCCAATATGAATTTAAACCACCTCATAACTCCATGCAAGCCACCTGTTTCTCCAACACAATAACCCACCACAAAACCAATTGTCAACATCACAATATATAATGCTACAAGTATTAAAGACAATTAAATAATATCCATCACATATAAATCAACAATATCCATTCACAATTCAAAAAAAAAAAAATCCTAATATGAATTTAAACCACCTTATAACTCCATGCAAGCCCCGCTTGCTCCAACACAACAACTCACCACAAAACCAATTATCAACATCACAAAATATAATGCTTATAGGTATTAAAAACAATTAAATAATATCCATCACTTATAAATCAACAATATTCATTCACAATTCCAAAAATAAGAGACACTTCCTATATAAATTTAAACCACCTTATAACACCATACAAGCCACCCGCTTGCTTCAATACAACAACTCACCACAAAGCCAATCATCAACATTGCTTCAATACAACAAGCAACCATAAAGCCAATCATCAACATTACAAGTAAAGAGTTTTTTAAGTATTTAAACAAATTTTACTTACTATGCTCAAGCTAAGCATACATCTTTAAGAAAAAATCCAAAATTTCATAAACAATGAGTATTTGACCTACAATACACTTACAAGCTATATCATCACTACTAGCAATAGCATATAATGCTCAGTGTTATGGCATAATGCTCAATTTAAGTATTTAAGCAGAAAATATCTCCAAAAAAAAAAAAAAGGACAACTCATGCATAGTGTATTCTAACATCTAAGTCTATAAACTACTTAGATAAAGTCCTTTCTCATTCATGAATGCTATTATCTATATTAATACTTAAACAAATATATATTGCACAATCAACTCTCTAAAACATCAACTATCTCCACTCCCACAGCATATATAACCTTATTCACTTTCAAAAAACCCCTCCAAAACATTCATAATCTATTTTTAATTATTTCTTTATTATTTGATATTCATGAATAAAGGATCGAAAAAAATTGACTCAACGAGTCAATGGATCAAAAACTAGGAAACATAAAAAACACAAAAGTAAAAATATATTATTTTAAAGACGAAAAAATTTATAATAAAAAAACTACTGTAAAATTAAAAATAATACTAATTTATTATTAGTAACAAACTGGGATTGGGATCCGATGGGCTTAGAATTTAGCTTTGTACAAATGTCAAAACTTGTGGCCATACTTAAAAAGGTCATAAACTAATACATCAAGCCCAACAAAAAAAGAAAGTAAAATCAAACAAGAAGAAAGTACTAATTAATAGAATAGAAACCTTTATTCAGCCAAGTATTTGTTTATTGATATGAGTTTCAAGAGAGTGATGGTTCTACTTGCCTTCTTGAAGCCATGCATAGGAAAACCAATTTTCTCAACATTTCTGACAAGTATCAAGGTTAGGTCGTCTGGGAGATAGACGAGATTAGCTACATCCAAGACAAAGACGGGCGCAGGGGCAAGACCCCGTCAGTTTGTATGAAGACAGGTCTACGTACATTGGAAGCGCAAATAAATTCCATCAAGACAGTTGACAAGCAATGCTTACGCCGGAACAGTTACAAAAGCAATAATGGCACAATGGTCACCCATTACACCTTAAATGGAATCATCATTGTTAATTAATGCCACGTTCCTTTCAGGGGGAAAATGCTCAAAGCAGCATTAACAAACATAACTACACCAACCTGAAGCAAATTATAAAAAGGGAAATAGAACTGAGGTAAGGACATATGAAACATTGGGAGAGAATTGTGAGAAACTTCTTTTGAGAACTTATAATCTAACTTTAGTATCGGAGTATTCTCAGTTGGCATCACGCTAGTGAAACCCTCCCTTGCCTTTCTTTTCTTAATAACAAGTACCAGAGATTGTCCATCGACACTAACAAGGAGCATACTAATGAGGTCAAATTTTGGCTCCATCATTTTGGTGTCGTCTATGGGGAATGACGAGTTTATCCCTTCTCAGACCCTCGTGCTCCTACTGATAAAGCTCCTATCACTTGATGGATTCTGCACTGGTACCCATTCTAGATCCTGCGGTGATGGCTTAATAGATCCAAGCTCTAACAGTGAATGTACAAGAGTTGATGAAGCAAAATGAAGAGCTGAAACACCAAGCTCACCCAGAGGCAGTAATGCCTCGCATAATCAACGTAGCCGTAGCTGACATGACGATGAGGCCAGCAGCCTTGAAAACAGTAAGGGAAAAGATGCAACTGAATACACAGGGCAATCTATGCATGACAATGATCACATGATGAATAGCTTAAGAAGGGAACTCGACGAAGTGAAGAATGCAATGAAAGGGAAGACGGCAATGAATCTTGACAGCATGCTCAAACAAGCAAATTCACCTTTCACAGCAGCGTTTTGGAGTGCCCTTTGCCTTCGAAGTTTCACTTGCTGCAGTTGAAGTTTTATGATGGCACAAAGGACTTACTTGACCATATAGGGGCCTTCAAGACTATCCTAAACCTTCAACAGAAACCTAATGAAGTTATCTACAGATCTTTCCCTGCCACACTCAGAAAGGTAGGTAGAGTTTGGCTTAGTAAGTTGCCAGCATCTTCTATAGCGAATTTTAAACAGCTTAACGACTCATTTGTTCGCCATTTCATTGGAAGACAACATCATAAAAGGCCAACCTCTTACTTACGGACAGTGAGGCAGTAAGAAAGGGAAAGACTAAGAGATTATGTAAAGTGTTTCAACAAGGCTGTGTTGGAGATTGACGAAGTTGACAACCAGGTGATAATGATGACCTTCCAAGCTAGGCTTAACAACCTCGACCTCATTTTTTCGTTGGGAAAGATGCCTCCAACCTCTATGATGGTTCTCCTGTTCAAAGCCCAGAAGTATATGAACAGAGAAAACGCCCTAATTGCGAAGGGGTTAACAAGAAAATGGAAGAAAGACGGGCCTGGTGATTCTCATGGTAAAAAGAAAGATTGTAAGGATTCGTATTCAAAGACTAAGAACAGCAAGAGCAGTTCTGACACTCAGAAGAAGAAGATGAATTTCACCTCATTAGTGATACCTGCAAACAAAATCCTAATGTAGATTAAGGATGAACCAGGACATAAATGGCCCAAGCCATTGAACACATCCTCTAGGAAATGTGACCCAAAGAAGTACTATCGTTTTCATAAGGATCACAACCATTACACTGATGAATTTCGCAATCTAAAAGAACAGATAGAAGAACTGATCTAACGGGAAAAGCTTCAGAAGTTCTTCAAAAGGGATAACCACCCCTAAGCCAGGGTTGAGGACAAAGCCCATGACGATGTCAAGGATGATGGACGAGATCATCCAAAGCTAGGCTTAACAACCTCGACTTCATTTTTTCGTTGGAAAAGATGCCTCTAATCTTTATGATGGTTCTCCTGTTCAAAGCCCAGAAGTATATGAACGGAGAAAACGCCCTAACTGCAAAGGGTTTAACAGGAAAACGGAAGAAAGACGAGCCTGGTGATTCTTATGGTAAAAAGAAAGATTGTAAGGATTCGTATTCAAAGACTAAGAACAGCAAGAGCAGTTCTGACACTCAGAAGAAGAAGATGAATTTCACCCCATTAGTGATGCTTGCAGACAAAATCCTGGCAGATTAAGGATGAACCAGGACTAAAATGGCCCAAGCCATTGAGCATATCCTTTAGGAAACGTGACCCAAAGAAGTACTGTCATTTTCATAAGGATCGCAGCCATTACACTGATGAATGTCGCAATCTAAAAGAACTGATCCAACGAGGAAAGCTTCAGAAGTTCTTCAAAAGGGATAACCACCCCCGAGCCAGGCTTGAGGACAAAGCCCATGACGATGTCAAGGATGATGGACGAGATCATCCAAAGCAAGTCGTGGGTGAGATATGGACAATAACAGGGGGGGCATCTCTTAAGGGTCATACAGGTCTTTGAAGAAGACTTATTATAGGCAGATCAACAGTGTTCACATGAAGCATCCACCCCTAAAGTACTGACGATCAGAGAGTGATGACATTACGTTCTCTAAATGAAATGCTAGTGGGATTAAGTAACCTCATGATGATCCACTCGTCATTGTATTGGAAATTGAAGGTTTCAACATAAAGAGAGTGTTAATTGATAACAAGAGCTCTTCGGATATAATGTACATGACGGCCTACTAGCAGTTGAGGTTGGATCCGAAAAGGCTTAAACCTAGTGGAGATCGGATTTATCTGAAAGGCATCATTACATTGTTAGTCACAATCGGTACGCATCCAGCTCAAGTAACCAAATAGGTTGATTTTTTAATCGTCGATTGCCCATTGTCCTATAATGTCATCTTGGGACGACCTACACTAAATCAGCTCAAAGTTGTGATTTCAACCTACTGCCTAAAAGTGAAGTTTCCTACCCCCAATAGGATAGGGCAAATATGCGGGGATTAGCTTTTGGGAAGAGAATGTTACCAAGCGGTGCTAGCTTGGGGAGAAAACCATGCATGGATGGTGGAAGAAGAATCAAAGAAACCTACTCAAGAGCTAGAGGATGTGAGCTTAGTAAAAGGAGACACTACCAAAGTAACAAAGGTGGGGGCAGGACTTAACATGGACTTGAAGGCCAGGATTATGGAGTTCCTAAAGCAAAATTTGGATATCTTCACCTGGACTCATGAAGATATGCCAGGTATAGAAAAAAAAAAGTGATAGAGCACAGGTTGAATGTCGACCCTACCAAAAAGCCCGTCCAACAGAAATGACGAGTTATTGCTCCTAAAAGAAACAAAGCTATTATGGAAGTAGTAGAGAAGCTTTTGGCTGTCGGGTTCATCAGAGAAGTCTATTACCCTGAGTGGCTAGCCAACGTTGTCATGGTGAAGAAGCTAAATTGGAAATGGTGCATGTGTGCAGACTTCACAGATCTCAATCACACTTACCTAAAGGACAACTTTCCACTTCCCAGGATTGATCAATAGGTAGATTTAACAGTTGGCCATGAGCTATTGACTTTCATGGATGCATTCTTAGGATATAATCAAATCCGCATGAACGAAGAAGACCAGGAGAAGACATCATTTGTTACTAGCCAGGGGTTATACTACTATAGAGTTATGCCATTTGGCCTGAAGAACGTAGGAACTACTCACCAGAGATTAGTGAATCAGATGTTTAGCAGGCAAATCAGACAGAATATGGAGGTCTATATGGACGACATGCTCTTGAAGAGCAGGAAAGCCGATTTACACTTAGACAACCTCAGAGAAACTTTTGACACATTGGGAAAGTATCAAATGAGGTTGAACTTGGCGAAGTGTGTATTTGGGGTCTCGTCAAGCAAGTTCTTACGCTTCATGGTTTCACAACGAGGCATAGAGGCTAACCCCAAGAAAGTCAAGGCCATATTAGAAATGACATCTCCAAGGAGTGTGAAGGAAGTTCAGAGATTGACGGGGCATATAGCAGCCTTGAACAGATTTGTATCCAGAGCTAAGGATAAATGCCTCCCATTATTCAAAACATTAAAGCAAGCTTTCCAATGGATAGACGAGTGCGAGGAAGCCTTCCAAGCACTCAAGGATTACCTGTCCAAACCCCCGCTATTGAGCCCATCTGTCGAAGGAAAAGATTTATTCCTGTATTTAGCTGTCTCTCAAACGGCTATAAGCTCGGCACTGATCCGTGAAGAGCTCTAAATTTAGAAACCAGTTTACTACATGAGCCAACCCTTCAAAGGTGCAAAAGCAAAGTACCCAAGGATAGAAAAATTAGCCTTTGCTTTGATCGTCGCATCACAAAAACTCCGTCCTTACTTCCAGGCACATACGATACTAGTCATGACGGATCAACCTCTGTGAAAGTCAATAGGTAGGCCAGATGCAACATGGAGAATGGTCCAATGGGCAGTGGAGTTAAGCCAATTTGACTTCGACTACAGACTAAGAACAACAATCAAAGCCCAGGCATTGGCGAACTTTGTCGCTGAATTTACTGTGGCTGATCAGGATCCAAAATCAGATTATTGGACAATGTATATAGATGGATCATTAACATCGGGCATGGGTGGAGTCGGAGTGATTCTCTTATCCCCAGAGAAGGACGTCCTCAGATACGGAGTTCAACTTTTGTTCCCAGCAACAAATAATGAAGTGGAGTATAAAGCAATCCTAGCAGGCCTGAGGGTTGCAAAAGCCTTGGGAGTAAGAAACTTGAAATTGAACTTTGATTCAAAGCTCGTGACAAGGCAGATGAACAATGAATATGAGGCCAAGGAGGACAAGATGAAAAGGTACTTAGCATTGACTAATCAGTTAATTTCTAACTTTGATGATGTCAAGATTACTTAGGTACCCCGAGAGGAAAATTTTGAAGCAAACGTGGTTGCTAAACTAGCCTTGTCGGACTTAGATGAAGGATGACCCGGATTACACATGGAGGTGTAGAACCTTCCTAGCATTAAGAGGTTCGATATGAATCATATTCAGTCAGGACCAAGCTAGATGGATTCAATAATCACGTACATCAAGAATGGAACCTCCCAACAGATCCTGCAGAAGCCAGAAAAGTCAAAGAAGATTTACAGTCTTGAATGAAAAGCTGTACAAGAGGGGATTCTCACAACCCTACCTAAAGTGCCTCGATCCAGAGAATGCTAACTATGTATTAAGGGAGATCCATGAAGGGGTATATGGAAATCATTCTGGACCGCGCTCTCTCGTTGGGCAAGTTGTTCGAATAGGATATTTCTAACCAACAATGCAAAAAGACATAGTTCAGGTTGTTCAGAAATGCAATAAATGCCAACGATTTGGAAACGTGCAGCATGCCCCAGCAGAGCACTTGACTAGCATCACTTCACCATGGCCATTCTCCACTTGGGGAATCGACATAATAGGCCCCTACCCCCTGGTAAGAAGTAGATAAAATTCATCGTCATCGCTATTGATTATTTCACAAAGTGGGTGGAATCAGAGCCTTTGGTAGTTATAACGGAGGCTAAGATACAACACTTTGTATGGAAGAACCTTGTTTGTCGATTTGGAATTCCTCGAACCATCATCTCCAACAATGGACGACAGTTTGGCAGTCACAAGTTTAGGGGTTTCTGCAAAGAGCTAGGAATAAGGAACCACTATTCTTCACCTAGTCATCCACAGGCCAATGGCCAAACAGAAGTCACAAATCAAACCTTGCTCAAATTGATCAAAACCCGACTTCATGGGGCAAAAGGGGCATGGCTTGACGAGCTCCCAAGAGTGTTGTGGGCTTACAAAACAACGGTAAGGACTCCAACAGGTGATACACCCTTCAAAATGGCATTTGGAACTGAGGTAGTAATTCCTGTGGAAGTTAGAGTGTCAAGCCTTAGAAGGACATGGCATGACGAGCAGAGCAATGACGAGGGCCTTAAGCTAGCCCTAGACTATTTAATTGAGGTCAAGGAGGACGCAGCCCAGAGGATGGCCTTATATCAGAAAAGAATGACAAGGTATTATAACCAGAGGGTCAAGCTAAAGCACTTTAATCCTAGAGATATGGTTCTGTAAAAAGTCTCATAGGCTACCAAAGATCCAAATGAAGGGAAACTGGGCCCCAATTGGGATGGCCCATACAAGGTCGTCCGTTATTCAAGAAGAGGAAGCTACTATTTAGAGGATGCAAATGGGAAACCTTTGCCTCATCCATGGAATGCAAAGCACGTTAAAAAGTATAATCAGTAAAGGAGTAGATTCTCAGCCCTAATAAGTTCTAGGGTTTGGAACATCTCGTTTATATCCACAGATAAGCGGGACATCAATTTCATTGTTTTATGCATTTGTCTTTCGGTATTTTATTTTCAACACTTTTTGTATTTCCTTGAATTTATACCCTTGTAACCCTTCTTTATAAGCAAGCATGAATAAGACATGCAAAATGTCTACTGAAGTTATCTCCTTTAATGGTAAACATCCCAAGGATAAAAATATCCTCAATATGAATGACGAGGTCAAAAACCAAGATAAGTGATAAAAACATTATGTTTAAATCACAAGGGTAAAAAACTCGTCAATATGAACGATGAGGTCAAAATCCAAGATAAGTGATAAAAAAGTTAAGTTGAAATCACAAGGTTAAAAATCTCATCAATATGAATGACGAGGTCAAAATCCAAGATAAGTGATAAAAACATTAAGTTTAAATCACGAGGATAAAAAATCTCGTTAACATGAATGACGAGGTCAAAGTCCAAGATAAGTGATAAAAACATTAAGTTTAAATTACAAGGATAAAAACCTCGTTAATATGAATAACAAGGTCAAAGGTCCAAGACAAGCGATAAAAACGCTAAATCTAAATCACTTACAAAAGGCCTCAAAACCTCATCAACAAGATTCAACAACAAAGTTATAGCATAAAACAACCAAGTTCTAACATGAACAGAGCAAGGAATTGTTCAAGATTAAAGCCTCAAAACAAGGAGGAAATCATTGTTTGTTAGAGGGCCCCAAAAACAAAGGGTGAACCCATCATTCTCAAAGACAAAGTAAAAAAAAAAAAAGGGAAATCATGAGGTAGGAACGGCGAACTCTTTAGTGTCTTTCTCAGGACTTATTAGTGTCTTTCTCAGCAACCTTGTCTTTTTCCATGGCACCAGATTTAGTCTCTCCCTGCTCCTTTGCTTCATCTTCAAGAATCTCCATATCAATCTTCTTAAAATCTAGGCCAGAAAAGTCTACAGCCAAATTGTGGTGCTTCATCGTCCATCGGCGTAGAAGCTCAAAACCCTTAAAATATTGCATGAACTGGAGATCTGAGAGTTCCTTTGATTGCTTGAATTTTTGGATGATCTTATCCCTTTCATTGTCAGTCTTTAGAAGGGCAACTTGAATTTCCTCGCCCTCTCGTTCATTGCAACAATTAGATCTTTCTTCAACTAAGAGCATTCAACTTCAACAGATTCTGCTTTCAATGTAGCCATCACGATCTTCTCCTCTGAGTTCAAATGATCAGTCGTGATGCGCAATGACTTTCCAAGGACATGATCAAAACAAGCAGTTAAAAGGGAAAATTATGCACACCCACAAGTATAGGCAAACTTAAAAATAAACACAAGAGGAACAGAATTACATACTCGCATCAATTTACAGATGTGTCGACTGACAAGTTCATGGGAGGGAATGGACAATAAACCCTTCAGTTCGTTGTTAGTAATAACATTGCATGCATAGCCCAGAGCTATAGCAAAGTCATCCCATACGCTCATGCCCACTTTACTCTTACCTTTTGCACAAGTAAGTGGGGTAATAGCAGTCACTTCCAGAGACGAAGTTAGAAAGGGGGGGGGGGGGCAGTATGAATAGGTGTAAGAACATTGGTATCAACCCTCTTGTCTCTTAGCTTTCTCTTCTTCAAGTCAGAAGTCAAGTTGGCTAGAGGTTCATTTTTCAAGTTTTTAATACGGGCATACTTGTCTTTGATGTATTTGGTGGCCATTTATGCTAAAAGAAAAAGGGGAAGAGAAAGAGAGAGAAGCAACTCCCAATCAATCAAAAAAAGAAAAAAAAAAGAAAGAGAGAGTGAGGGATGGATGAGCTTACTTTTCTCTTCTCATCATATTTTTTCCAAGACGTACTTCAAAAGTTCGGGACCTAAGCAGCAGTCGAACAAATGACGAGGATCAACAAAATCGTTGAAGTCCTACACTTCATGAGCGTAGGTAAGGGCAGCACGAACTAGATGGTAATATTTTTCTTCCAAGTCAGGATAATCAAGCGCTGTGAAGGATCAGAAAAAGAAATTCACTAGACAAGTAATCCAGATGCTGAAAAGAGACAAAAGAGGGTGACGAAAATATGCACCAAGTGCTGGGACTTCCCATTTTCGTAGTAATCTTGGGACTTCCCCTCAAAAATCGTCAGATAGGGTTTCCCAACCCTTCCCAGAAACAAAGAAGTATCGTGATTTCCAATCATGAAAGGAAGAAGGAAAACCTCTAATGACCCTAGATTTCCTATCCCAAGGTAAAAGTTTGAAATAATCGTAATGGGTAGAAGCTTTCAAATGGTACAAAAACAAGAATTCATTCAAAGTTATCATTTCCCTGTCGCAAGCAGACATCCAAATGGACATACAACTAATGATCGTCCTCCAGGCGTTGGGGACGAGTGACCAAGAGCAATTTGAAATTTATTCAACAGTTGCATAATAAACGGATGGACGGGAAAATGAAGGCCACTTAGAAAGTCAGCCTCGTAAAAGCTTACCTCCCCGTGGGTAAAATTGCAAGCTTTCTCACCTAGGCGAGGTAATCTAATGGAGTTACCTTTAGGAAATTGAAACATTTTCCTAAAACACTTTAGGTGACTCTCTTTTAAGGAACAAGACTCAAAAAGAGCATGCAAGAGGTGTGAAGATGAGGACGAAGGCAACTTTGAAACCGCAGTGTCAACTATCTTACTCAAAGATTCTGCACTAGAAGACAATCCCGTCTCCAATTCACTAGACTTAACATCATCTGCCCTATACTCAATGCTAGCCATCTCAGAATGATATCTTATCAAAGATTGCCAAATCAAGGGATAGAGAAAAAGCAAAACGGGCTTAAAAGCAGAAGAACGAAGCACAAATAAACCCGCTTGGGGACAGTGACTTGCAGAGTACTCTAAGAAAACCCATAACCTAGCAAAGAAGAATGAAATCTAGGGGCACTTTTGGCTAACAAATTCAAAACCAACCATCAAACATATGGAAAAGAGGCCTTACTTGGAAAAATTAAAGTATGAAGATCCCTCAGTACACCGAAGTTCAAAACAAATAGGGCGGAGGAAGAAGAACGGTTTTTCTAAAAAGGAAAAATGGAATTAAGGCGAGCAAAAATCTAGGAAATTACACACACGCCATGAACAAAAGACTTACATGTGTTCATTTCTTGGAAGCCAGTCATTTCGCATTTAAGACGAGAGTCGAAATTTTGGGAACCGAGAAGATACGAATTGTCACGTCTAATCACATTCCTGAGATCGT
The DNA here is from genome assembly GCF_002906115.3 of Quercus suber. Taxonomy (NCBI): domain Eukaryota; kingdom Viridiplantae; phylum Streptophyta; class Magnoliopsida; order Fagales; family Fagaceae; genus Quercus; species Quercus suber. The sequence goes on from NW_027070279.1 coordinate 181,374, forward strand.
CCAAGTTCATGACAACCACGGAATGAAGGGGCAACTAACGAGTATCAAGGTTAGGTTGTCTGGGAGATAGACGAGATTAGCTATGTCCAAGACAGACGGGCGCAGGGGCAAGACTCCGTCAGTATGTATGACGAATAAATTCCATTAGGACAGCTGACAAGCAATGACTACGCCAGAACAATTACAAAAGCAATAATGGCACAACGGTCACCCGTTACACCTTAAATGGAATCATCATTGTCAATTAATGCCACGTTCCTCTCAGGAGAAAAACGCTTAAAGCAGCATTAACAGACATAACTACACCAACCAGAAGCAAACTATAAAAAGGGAAATAAAACTGAGGTAAGGACATATGAAACATTGGGAGAGAATTGTGAGAAACTTCTTTTAAGAACTTATAATCTGACTTTAGCATTGGAGTATTCTTAGCTGGCATCATGCCAGTGAAATACTCCCTTGCCTTTTTTTTTCTTAATAACAGGTACCAGAGGTTGTCCATCAACACTGACGAGGAGCATACTGATGAGGTCAAATTTCAGCTTCATTAATTTCCATATCTAGTTAGTTCAAGAAGCATCCAACCTATGGTTCAACTTTTTCAGTCTTGTGGAACTTGTCTTTTCTTAAATTGAGCTTTTCTTTTCCTACTTTACTTTTGTTCTTTTTCTACTCCTTTCTATGTGGAATTTAGTGATGAATGTTGTGGAAAACTATAACTTTTCTTTAAGACTTTATCACATACACGAATATTAATGTGCACAAAGCCGACACTTGGCATAATTGTCAATAATAAGTTTGCAATTGGTTTGGCTTATTTAATTGTCAATAATAATGGTATTTCCTTCTTACCTTGACTTAGTCTCAACCTCTGTGTAGGGTTGGAACTACTAATTGTTAAACAAAATTTAGGCTAGGGGTGGCAAAATCCGACAAGACCTGTAAACCCGACACGACTAAGTCGTTTATAAACAGGTCATGGGCTGAGGTTAAACGAGGTCGGGTCATATTTGGGTTGACACGGCTAACCTAGTTATCAAACAGATCGTGTTCGTGTTTAACATGTTCAACCCGTTTGACCCGATTAGCTTATAAAGGTAATTTTACCATTTTACCCTTATTACCTAGGTATATAAGCTTATCTATCATCTCTTCTCCTCAGTTAGAACCTAACCTCACGCCTCTTTTAGTCTTGCGTCTCTTTGTCTCCAACTCTTCTTCTTCTCCTAAAAACTCCAACCAATCATCTTTACACTTCTACAGATACAGATTCTACAACTACAGATACATTGAATCTACAATATAAAATCAAAACCCTAGCCTTCCCATGTCTCTCAATTCTCTACTTCCCCTCAAATCCCTAGCCAACCCCTTTAATTTCCCTTCCCCTCAAAACCCATGGCTGCCCTCTCTACTCTCTGTTCTCCTTCACGACTTCACAGCTTCACCAGTTCAAGTTCTCTAGCTCTCAACCACTAAATCCACTAGCAAGGTATATATGTTATATATTTTTGTTTTGTTTTCTTACTAATGAAATTTTCAATATTTGTAGATCTTTTTTATTGTGTCAATCATTATCATGTTGATTGTTTAGTGCTAATAGTAGACTTTTTTTGTTTTTTTTGTTGATTTTAAAATAATTCGGTCTTGCTCTATGATTTCCTTTCAAGTTTCTTTGTATCTATCATCTTAAAAGAAAATAATTGTAGATATCATGTTGGTTATTTTCTCTTTTTTAAAATAAAAGATAGAAATTTTATTACATTAAGGATAATAATCAATACACAAGAACCATATACTGCAAAAAACAAATAAGATAATAAATAGTACATAAGAATAGGATACAGGGGAAACCAAACCTATTTCTGCATAAAACAACACTTCAGAAAAATTGTGCACAAAACTGATACTGTAGAAAAACAAACACAGCAGAAAAACTGATGGCAGAAAAATCCATTTGTTTTTTTGTTAATCACCATACTGCTAATTTTTAGTACTAATGGGAGATCTGTTTTCTTAAAAAAAAAAAAAAAAAAGTAGATCTGTTTAATTTTGTTGGGTTAGAGAAACTGCTAGAAATTTGTGTTGGGTTCTAACAGTTTTAATTTTGTTTTGTTTTTCAGTAATTTAGTATATGATATGAAACCTTTGATTGTTATATAGATGTTGTTTTGGCATAATACATTTGATTTGTTTATAGATGTTGTTTTGGCAAACTTGGTAGACATCACAAGTTCATTACTAGTAATTACTACTATGCGAATGACTATTATTTATTTAATTGATTCAATTGCTTAATTATCCACAGTTTCTAAATTTCTTATTTTATAATGCTTTGATAAGTTTCTAATGTTTTATTAAATTTTTTTGATGTAGAACTTGCACAATCACAATTGGAAGAGCTCACTGAAGATATAATGATCATGAATATCAATGAGGATGAGCACAAGGAAGATATCTCTTCAATGGAACCCTCAATGGATTATCCAGTCCCTTAATCAATGATGACTTTTACTTTTTGATATGGCACTTGGATGTTTGGACTTAGATTTTGCCATCATAGATATTTTGATATGCCATATATGTAATCATTATGGTTTTTTAATTTCTTAATATGTAATGTCTTTAAAGTTTTTTATATGGCACTTGGATGCCATGTAATAATTTTGGTTTTTTCATCATGGAACTTTGACATATTATTGAATTTGATTGTATGGAGGCTGGAACCTTTTGGACTAGTAATTTTATTTTGAAGGAATAAAAGAATATTTGCTTTCGTCATTATTTGAATTTTTATTACTTGATTTATGGTTGAATTATAATTTTAGATATATGAGAGTTGATAACAAGTTAAGTTTAACCTATTAATTAAATAGGTTGTTCGGGTTAGTTAGGATCTATTAATCAAACAGGTTATTAACAGGTCATATGTGTCGACCCTATATATGACCTACTAATTAAACGGGTTAAACGTGTCGTGTCGGGTTACCCATTTAATAAACATGTCGTGTTAGGGTTGAAGAATCCTAACCCGTTTATTAAACATGTCGGGTTTGGGTTGACCCATATAACATAATACTTATAGCTCAACCCAACACGCGAGCACAAATTGTCACCCCTAATTTAGGCACTTCGTTATACTGATTACAGTAGATTTAGATAATTTTATATATATATATATATATATAATAATTAAAAGGTATGAAAACTGTGGGGACAAGTGTTCTAGGATTCACACGAATCCAGTGGGCACATTATCCATATAGCCACAAAACATAGGCAAGTGTGCAAAACTATATATTGCCTTTACACCAATGCTGTGGGGAAAAGCAAAAATGTCTACCTTTTTTTCATTTTGGAAGCAATAATCTCGTACCTAATTTGCTACAGTTGTGGCTGACCCAATGATTATTATTATTCGAAGCAATGGACCATTACATCAGAAACAAACAACGCTTATTATATTAAATTCACATCATTGACCATTCGTTCAAATCAAGAACTCGGCCATTCCCTTGGGCCTCCATCACTGAAACATTTATTATATTAAATTCACATTTTGTTGTAGTGTAATACAATCACAGCTTCTATTATATGATATATATTATTTTTTGAGTAATTAGTGCATCACATGATAATGCTAGCAATATACTATTTTAACATTTGATAGGTTTTTATCAAATTTATTAAATGGTATATAGTTTTTAAGTATTATATTGAAGATTTCTTAATTAGTTTGTATAAGTAACATTGAAGTAAGTATTTACGTTTTGGTGATTTGGGTTTGAATTTTGTCAAATTATACCAAAAATCAATTATTGTCTTGACATGATGATAAAATACCATTATCATAAAGTAGACAACATAAGTTTAAATACTTTCATTTCTATATATAATAATAAAAAAAGTAATATATAGTGGTAAATAATTTTGTGGGAAAATATACATATGTGCATGTTATGGTTAATTAAGTAGTAAAGTCTCTAAGAAAGTAGTAAAGTCTCAAGTTGAATATTAATGACAAAAATGAGATATTAATATAACATAATTTGTAGAAAACCAAAAAAAAAAACTCAACTATAATTGATTAGAATTACGTGATGAAGGTGTGGAGGAACATCCTTCATCCACACAGTTAAACTACCAGTATGTCTCGCATGCTTAGTTAAGTTTAGGAGCTACAAAGTTACTTAATTTACGAGTATGGGAGAAAGATATATTATAGGAGGCAACTTTAAATTATTTTGCAGAAACAACCAAATGACTAAAGAGGAGGCGAGAAATTCATCTACACTTCTCAGAGATTATTACCAAGATATTTTTTTTTTTAAATACTAACCAAATGGGGACATTTTATTTAGTTAAATAATATATATATATATATATATTGAAAAACAAACACACACAGAGAGGAGAGGAAAAGTGATTCTAACACAAAGATACGCCACAATTCTACTAAAAAATTATAGTAACTTTTAAAAGAAAGCGTGACAAATTATACTACATATAACACCCTCCCTTAAGCAAGTTAAATATTGATATAAGTTAACGAATTTAATATGGTATTTCTAATCGTATTAGTTATTTAAAAACTAAAACAATTTGGTTTTATTTTTTATTATTTATTAATGAAAAATGGGTACGCGGGGGCATTTGTAAAAGAGGATACTTTCAAGAAATTTTCCACCCTTTATGTGACGTATTTGGCTTCTCACTTATCGGTATAGACCTCTAGCTCCTCTCCTCTCTCTCTCTCTCTCTCTCTCTCTCTCTCTCTCTCTCTCTCTCATCAGACTATTCAGAACCATAACTTCAATAATTCATACCAGTCTCCATAACATTCTCATACAAGGCTAGTTGAAACTTGAAACAAAAATCTGAAAAAGAAACTGACTTGAAAGCCCAAAATATACAACAGAGAGGGAAGAAGCCGAAGACTAACATATATATATATATATATATAACGTACAGAGTACCAGTCTCCATAACATTCTCATACAAGGCTAGTTGAAACTTGAAACAAAAATCTGAAAAAGAAACTGACTTGAAAGCCCAAAATATATAAAGTACATAGTGTGGACATACATATAAAACACCATAAATGAATTGTCAAATATACATTCATACAATATTCAGATTTATTAGTCGTGATGGTGGCTATATATGCACGTGAGCAGCATGGTGAGCGGCGTGAGCTGCGTGCGCGGCGTGAGCTGCATGCGCGGCGTGAGCTGCGTGCGCGGCGTGAGCGGCGTGGTGGTGAGCAGCGTGAGCAGCGTGGTGGTGAGCGGCATGGTGGTGACTAGCTTGGTGGTGTTGATGACCGTGACTGGGTTGGTGGTGCTGATGATGGTGTCCTCCATCCTGGACTCCACCTCCATCATCGCCACCTTCTCCTCCTCCATCATCACCACCTTCTCCTCTGCCATCTCCTCCATCACCATCGCTGTGTCTCCTCTTCCTAGGTTTTTCAGAGCAAGCAAATATGACCATCGATATAATAGAGAGGGACATGATAATCACGCCCAACAAAAATAAGCCACCCGAGAGAGCAGCCTCATCTACATGCATGGCACCGACCAGAACACCAAAATCTCTCGCCATTCTTGGGGTTTCCTTCTCTCTTGCTAGCCCTCCAAACCTATGTTGTAAATTGCCATAAACCGCAAGCCCCATTTCTTAATTAAATTGATTAGGGCGGCGCTAGGGCTATTTTAGTAAATGAGTCTAAACCCAACCTTTTCTTTTGCTTTGTCCAATTGCCAACGACTTTCCTAACTACAGTATTTGTTAGCCGCCTAATTATTCAGCACGCATCCTATCTCGATTCTCCTTCAATTACCTAAATAAGTGGAGAAACATCAACGCGCGTCAACGTGCATTAAGTTCACCATTTTGGAATCGATCAAGTCAACTATCAACTATTCGCACCAGGGATTCTAATCCTCACCGGCAAGTTGAGTTCAAGACTATGGGTGAGTTTGGTTCAACTATTTAAAATTAGACTTTTTGAAAAATAGGAGGTTTCAAAAAGTGAAATTGAATTTTTTTTTTTTATTATAAGTTGAGTGTTTGGTAAAAGTTGTTAAACAAGATTTTTTGACAAAATTGAATGTTTAGTTAGAACTTATAAAAGTAGCGGTTTGAGTTATAAATTATCAAAAAGACAATGTATATATAAAAGAGTTTATTTCATACTTAAATCATACTTAATAATACTTATTAAAATAAAACTATTTAATAATAATAATAACAATAATAATTTATTGTTAACTAAAATTTGTTGTAAAAATATTTTTACAACAAATCATATGTGGTAAGTTGTTACTGATTTTAATTTGAACACACCACTTAATTTTTTTTTTTTTTTACTAGTATTAGCTGTAACAACCCACCACTTGAGATTTACTGTGAAAATATTATAGTAGCATTTCTTAGTTTTAATTTTTTTATTCTTTATTTTATTTTTCTCTTTATCTCTTTTTCTTTCATCCACACGTTTTTTTTTTTTCCTCTTTTTTTTCTCCTCTACACACGTATTCTTTACCTTCTCCTTATCTTCACTTTTGACTTTTCTTTATGCTTTTCTTCTTCACCAGACTACCATTTCGCCCACTCCAAGATTCCAGAACATACCAAAAGCCAAAAGTTCTCACTCTTTCTTTCTCTCACTCTCTCACACACAGTCACACACACACACACACAAAGATCGCTGACAAATGACAAAGGCAAGAGAGACAACCTTTTAAATCGAGGTTCACGCATGCCTGTCACCGGTCACTGACTGAAGATTGGATCAGAGCAAAGCAAACGAAAGGGAGATACTACATAAGGGAAGATTTCGCTATATTCCGATGTTTTTTTGTTTTGCATTTTGAGGAATCCTGATTTGTAAGGGATTGATTTTTTTTTTTTTTTTCCTTAGCTGATTTGGGAATTTGTTATAGATTTTTTTTGTGTTTGGATTTAAAAAGACAAACACACAAACAATATATCAACTTAAAATAAAAAAAAAATAAAAAAAAAATAAAAAAAAAAAAAACCTTGCAAGAAGCACACAACCAAGCATATTCACAAACATGGGAAGTATTAATGCATGGACATGTTGTAATGCTTATGCATGAGTACCCTTCGTCACCCACACGTCACGTGCGTTTGGGATGATATCCTTGGCGGATTGGGTACAAGAGTTAGGACTTTCAAACCTTCTTGTGAAGCTTTCTAAGCAATTGGTGAAGGCACCGATCACCTTCATCACGTCTATCATTCCTGGATCACAATTCTGACTTCTTGGTTGCTCACCACCCCAAGACCTCTCATCATTTCTCCTTCCTCGTGACTGAGGAGCACTAGCATTGTTCAATGCTCTCAGCTTGTGACAATTGAGTTTTCTATGTCCTTGCAATCCGTAGAAGTGACAAAAATGGTTTGATTTAGGCACCCGTTGTGATCTTAGAAGAGATTTTCCTCTAACTTCAAATTTGGCTTCTAATTGATTATGAGACTTATTAAACATCCGTTGATCGGCTACCTTCTTCTTCTTTTCAACCTTAACTTTCTCAAGAATAGACTCTTCTACAACCGTCTCTTTGGCCTTCACAAACTTCACTTCTTTGGTGACATTCGCTGATGAGCTACTTCCTCCGGTATATCCCAACCCGAACTTGTCTGAGGCATGTTTTTGAGATGAAATAACATCATCTAGCTTCTTGGAGGAGACCCTATCTATCTTGGCATGAGCCTGCACTACCTCTTGCTTAAGAAATCTTACTTTTGTGTAAACTTCTGATAGCTCACCATTAAGTGTTTCAAGCTCACACTTTGCCTCCTTGTATCGTACCAGCAGACTTTTGTAATCTTCCTCAGCTTTCTTCATCTTCTTCACAGCCGCCTTTGCCACCTTTGCATACTCACCCGATTTCTCAAGAAGTAAGGCGTAATTCTCTTAAAGACTAGATGTATCTTCATCTTCTTCAGCTTTCGATTCATCCACAATCCCAATAGATTCCAAATCAGAATGCTCACCAAGCTCCTTCACAATTGAACCCAAATCATCTAAGGATTCCACATGTGCAATGGTCATGAATGCGGAGTAATTTCCTTCTCCATCACAGCTCTCTTCAGAGTCAGAGTTTGATGAATCCGAATCACTTAAAGTAGTAACATAGACCTTTCCTTTCGACTTCAAATAGTTGGGACATTCCTTTTTGAAGTGTCCATGTCCATTACACTCGAAGCAAGTAATTCCTTGAGAAGATTGGGAATCTTTACCATCTTTTCTTTGGAATTCTTTCTTCTCCTTCCCGGAACTCTGAAATTTTCCTTTGTCACCAAATTTCCCACCGTTCTTGAGTTTTAAGAATTTTCGAAAGTTCTTTAAAAGGTACGCCACATCTTTATCTACTGCATCCTCTTCCGAAGAGTCATGAGATGCCATTCTCTCATCAATTTTTTTAAGAGCAGGAGATTTGCTCTTCTTCTGCATGGGCAGTAACAATTCATACGTCTGCAATGAATCGACCAGCTTTTGAACTTTAATGTCGTCAAGATCCTTGCTTTCTTCAATGGCCGTTACTTTGGCACGAAAACTTTCTGGCAGTGACCAAAGGATCTTCCTTACAACTTTAGAATCTTTCGTATTTTCCCCCAAATTGAATTTGCCGACGACCACCTCGTTCAACTTACTGTAAAAAGAGTCAAATGACTCATCCTTACTCATCTTTAGCTCCTCAAATCGAGTGGTCAGCATCTGGAGTTTGATGTTCTTCACCTTTTTAGTCCCTTCATAAGTTGTCTTCAGAATTTCCCATGCTTCCTTAGTAATGGTGATATGTGAAATCCTGTGAAATTCTTTTGGAGAGACAACACAGAAAATGGCATTCAAGGCTTTGCTATTTGCATTAGTGCCGCGAGAGCTACCTTATCCCAAGTGGATTTGGCAGCCTCCGGTCTAGTGCAACCAACTTCAACTGCATTCCACACAGCATCATCAATAGAACACAAAAATGCTCTCATTCAGACTTTCCAAAATGCATAATTATTACCATAAAAAAATGGTGGCACAGTTAGAGATTGAGACCTGTCCATCTCAAAACGGGGTCAAGGATCGCACTAAGGTATTTAAACCACAACAAATGCACCCGCTCTAATAGCAATTGAAAGTTCAAATAGTGTTGAAAACACTATGAACGTTTAGACCCCCAATTACAAATTACCAATTCAAGTTTATTATCAAACAATTAATGTGCGGAACATGAACATAAGCTAAACATAGAATTGATAAACAATCTAAGCCAATTATAATCACATCCACAATAGAAAATAAAAGGCAAAGATAAAGGGAAGAGAGATGCAAACACAAGGACAATACATGATGTGTTATTGAAGAGGAAACCGAAGCCCTCGGCGTAAAACCTCTCCCCCGCCCTCCAAGCGGTCAATAATCCACTAGAAAATGTAGTTGGGATACATGAACAGTAATAGACTCTCCAAGCCTAATCTACGTAAGTATCTAAGCCCTCCAAACTTCCTGCTCTAACGAGGTTGCGCCAAACCTTTTTCTTCTCTAGCTTACCGGATTCCGCTATAACCCATAGCATCAACCAATAACCATTGGTCCCTTCTAAACTGCTTCCCTTAGCACCAAAAGACATTCTCACAGACGTGGGTGTGGTGAGAAAAAGATTTGGTCAAGAACCTCTTAAGGATGTATCAATGGAGAGGAAGAGTGTAGATGAATTTGAAGAGTCTCTTAGTGAAGATTGGGGATGAGGCAATTTTGTTTTTCTCTAAGGTTTCTCTCTCAAAATTCTCTCAGGAAGCTCTCTACATTTCGTGGTTATAAGGGTTCAGATATAGTGGTGTGTGTTTGGAATACGAAGAGACAGTTTTTCCCAAACAGGGCAAGTTGGCGACTTGGCCTCGTGACTGGTCTAAGTCGCGAGCTAACGGCCTAGCCAGCCTGGGACTTTTGTCTTGTAGTGCGACAGCTGGCGTGACCCTTCACCTCCCCGTATACTTCTCACGAGTGCTGCAGTTGGTGGCTTGCAAGTCGCGAGTCAGCCGCGAGTCCTAGCTGCGAGTCCTTGCTTCTTTGCAAATTGTTGAGCAATTCTTCACACTCTCTCACACATTACCCTTACATGAATCCCACCTAAATACGGGGTTACTAAGTGCTAAATTACAAGCAAATTAGCATGGAATAAATCCAACAAGATGGTTGATAAAATTCAACCTTACATAAGTTAAGAAGTAACAAAATATTTTATTTTTCTAAAATAAACCAATCAAGAATGAACACAAAAGATCCTATTATCACTAAACCAATTAAGAGTAGAGAACAATACACAATAGACTCTTAGTTGGATTTTTTTTTTTGTTTTAGATATATAATAAGAAGGAGAGATAGAGTTCAAACCATAGATATAAGTCACCACAAAAGATCTTCTTACCACTAAACTGTCACTTAAACCCTAACCCTCAATAGTATTCAAACTTAAATAAAAAAATAAAAATATGCATTTAATTATGTTTATATTTTAAATCCATCAATGTGATGAATGAAATTTTAGGTTAGTGTCAATAAAATTTAAATTCCTCTTGGATTTATCAATAGTTTCTTTTTCAATATTTTTTTATTTATCATTTTCGTACTATCTAGTTGAATTTTTTTATTATAGAAGATTCAGGCTGAACTTATTTAAATTAAAATTAACAATTATCCCTTTAAATACTTCCATCCAAATAAACTATTAGAGATTCGATGGATGAATATCGAATATAATTTTCCTAGAGCAGCAAAGAAGTGAACAGTATTTACTAGGCTTCATCAATTCATAAGTAATAGCATGCTGACCAGTGACCATATCCATATAAAATACTTAAGATTCAACGTGACATGCATATGCTGACCAGTGACCATATCCTAGTTATGTACAAGGTTCATGAATAGAAAATCCTTAATATAATTATTTTGCACCTTAAATAAGCAAGAGCCAGGCTAGCAAGGTTGTAGAATTATTTATTTATTTATTTTGATAATGGCCAAATTGCAAAACGAGAACTACAGATCTTAGATCTAACAGAACAATTGTTTATTGCTTTCGGTAAAATTTAGATACCGCACCTTAAGTGTAATATATTAATTTCTCCAATTAAATTCAAACACTTCACTGCATTTCCCAATAAGATAAACTGTTATATTTTCTAAGAATAATTGAATTTAAAACAACCAAATATTTGCTTTCAATTAGGGGACCTAATGTACTTTATCTATGGTACTGTATATAATTAAGTTTATCCCTAAATTTGAAGAGGAGATATTCTATGTGGGAAAAAGTTTAGCTTTAAACTGTTTTAAAGCTATCTTCTTCCAACTCACTACGTGGGAGTATGAACAATACTAGCATTTACATTGATTTCATGTAATAACATTTACTTTAGTGTAAAATAGCACAAAACCCCAAATTTATCTAATCAACCCCATAATACACCTACATCAGTCTATACATCATTGTGCAAAAATACATTTGTGTCATAGTAACCATGTAAATTTTAAAAATTACTATAGCACAAATGCATTTTTGTACAATGAGACATAGATTGATGTAGGTGTATTTTAGGGTTGATTAGACAAATTTATACAATTTCTATAGCTATACAATGAATGTTTATAAATTATTTAGATTGAGAGCAATTGTTTTTGGCTAAGGAAATGAGAGATGATTTGAGATAATAATGAAAAATTGATAAGGAAATAGTATTAAGATGAAATGTAGTGTAAAATAAATAATCTGATATGTGGAATTTCAAAAAGTGAGTATATATATATAAAAAAAAAAAAAAAAGTAGGCTATTATGCTAAAATAGACAGATCTTTTTACATGAGCTAATGCAAATGCTCTAATTTAGTAAGAAACAATAGTTATTTATGTTTCAAGGGTTTTGAAAGCTCAAATAGTGGAAAATACTATTGCTTGTTCAGAACCCCGATTTTAAACAAATAGCTAGATTGCTTTTACCCTACTTAACTAAGTGTGGAATAAGAGTAAGTGCAACGCAATAAGGCCGGACTACTCTAAAACATATGCATATGTAATAACCAATAAGTATAAAGCATAAAGAGTAAGGGAAGAGAGATGCAAACACAAGATAACACCGAGATGTGTTATCGAAGAAGAAACCAAAGTACTCGACGAAAATCTCTTTGCGGCCCTCCAAGCCAAAATGATCTACTAGTGAATAAAGTTGGAGTACAAGGATATCAAAAAGACCCTCCAAGCCTAATCTACCCAATGTACTTGATCTCTCTGAGTTCCAGCTCCCAACGGGCTTCACCGAGCCATTTCCTCACTAGTTATCTAGATATCACAATTAGCTCTAAATTGCATCAGCCAATCAATGGCTTCTTCCTATACTTTCTACACGCACCAAAACTTCTCTCAACACTCAGATTAGGTGAGGTATGTGTTTAGGCTATGAACCTCTCAAGGATTTGTAATTGGAGAGGTAGGAGTTGAAGAAAACTAAGAGAAATTGTGTAGATGATTATGAGTTTACAATCTCTAATTCTCAAGTGTATTGCTTGGGTTTTTTCTCTGAAAGTCTCTCTTACAATTTTGTCGGTAATATGAGCTTATATAGTGTGGGTAAAGAAATAAAGAAAGCACAATCAAAATCGTCCAAGCAGAGAGTTTAGTGGGTCACTCGTAGGTTGGCCAAGTCGCAAAAGTGACTCACGAAATACAGCTTGGCAAAAGACCATTCTAGAAGATCCTGGATTAACCCAGGAGTAACTTAGAATTGTTTCCCTCTTACCCAACAATTGAGATGGTTATCTTCCTTAATAGCTATAAAGTTGTGATTTAAAATTATGTTTTTGTTGACTCTAATTCCGTGTCAAATTTGATTGTAGTTTGTTTTATCATTTCCCTGTATTTTGTGGCATTTAATGTAAGGGTTTAGTGTGAGAGTTTGGTGAAGAATCGTAAAGATAGTGAAGTTCACGACTGGCTCGTGAGTGGACAACCCGCAAAATGCCATGTGAGAGGCACATGCTGGAGTCTGAATAGTCTTTTGCTAAGCTGTATTTCGCGAGTCACTTTGCGACTTAGGCCAAGTCGTGATTGACCTGCGAAATTCTCTGCCTAGTGTGGACTAATGGAGTCGCCACCTAATTTAGGTTTAGGAACCATATTGGGCCTTTTGGGCCAATCATTTACACGTATGGGTAAATGTACCAAATTATGGGTTCGGAGTTTGGGTACGGCTTGGGAAGGTATTAGGCACCCAAGACCTCTCAGCTTGTGGGCCGGCTTCCATTATGTGTTGCTAGGCCATATTTAATTAAAGAATTTATTAAGAGAGCTCTAATCCTTATGCTAAACATACATCATGCACTTAAGGAAATAACACACATAACATGTTAGAAACATATCACAATATTAAAGGAAACAAATCAAACACAAACAAAAAAATAAATAAATAAATAAATAAATAAACATGGCAAGTTGACAATTAAATAAAACACATGAGAAAAGAAAATCAAATAAACTAAACATGGAAAATAATACGACACCAATAATTAAATATCACACCATAATATAAAAGGAAACAAATAAAACACAAGTCAATCATATTATACTAAAAAGGAAGAAGATAACAATTAAAACATACACATAAGGAAAGGTTATAAAATAAGCTAAACATGGAAAAAGATTCAAACAAACATGGAAAGCAGTTAAACCTAAATAATTAACCTAAAACAGAGTCAAACATAATCAAATAACATATGGAATATGATCAAAAATAATAAAAACAGGATTTTACCTTAATCTGGATTCGGGGTGCGTGTGCATACTTAAGTATGCGTACGCATATATGAAATATGCATATGCATACTCAAGTATGTGTACACAGCCTTTAATATAGATTCAAAAAAAAAAAAAAAACATTTTTAGATATTTAATCAATCAAACATATAACATGTGAGATCAAACAAGCGTGTTAGAAACCCTAAAAAAACCAAACTAACCTAAAACAAAAACATAAAACAAAACAAACAATTAAACTAAACTACATTAAATCAATAAACATGTTAAACTAACCTAGGGGTTGCAATAACAATATAAGAATAAGAAGAACATATTATAAACAACCTAAAATCATATTAATACATATCAAACATAATCATGAACATTAAACAAATCAAATAAAACAAATATAAAAACTGTATTAAGAAACTCATGTGAATCTTTTTGAACAAAGAAAGAGTTCATGGAAAGAACACTCACCTTGCTTTGGATTATGAGTTTAGAGTTCGTTTAACTAACCCCTCGGTGCCTACAACAAAAAGATTAGATTGATAGGACAATAATAATCGAAAGAACACAATAGTTTAGGTAATCACAACTCAAGAACAAACTTTAATTGAAAAAGGTTTTTGAGAAATCAATTTTGGAAAATAGCTTCTACCTTAGAACTAACTAAAAAGAGGTTTTAATTTTGTAAAAAAATGTTCTAAGGTGCTGCCCTTAGGTTTTGAAAAGAGAAAAAAAATGTTTTAGAGAAGATGGAGGCCAAAAAATCACTCTTTTTAGCTAGGGTTTTGATTGGAGACATAAGATGAGTATTTATAAGTAAAATTAGGGTTTTGGGGAGCTGTTTAATGATCTCTAGATGTACTCAAGGGTCCATGGGCCAGCTCACATCAAATAATGATGTTTTCTTAAAATGATGTTTTAAAACCCAAAAAATAGGACTGCCCAGTTTATTCAAATTCAAATAATCATAACTCACTCAATATAAGTCCAAATTAGGAAAATTTTTTGTTCAAATTGAAGCCAAGATGTCTACTTTCCAGTGAAATAAACTCCACTCAAAGTTTCTTTGTGGATCAAAAGTTATGGTCAAAATAGTGAGCAAAAGTCATTTTTCAGTATTGATTTCGAAGCGACTTGAGCACTTTTGAGTTGTGATTGCTTCCAAACTATTGTAAATCCTTTAATTACCCTTGGTTAACATGTGTCAAGCTCATCATTAGGTCCGGAGACCAAAATTTATTAATGGGTACAAAATACGATGTCTACACCTGGAACTTTTTAAAGTGTGTTTTTCTCATTGTTTTACCAACACTATAGAAACGCACATTACCCACAAAATTGTAAGGATATTTTTAGAGAGAAAATCCTAGCAATACACTTGATAGTTAGAGATTGTAAACCCACAATCATCTACAAAATTTATCTTAGTTTTACTCTACTCCTACCTCTCCAATTACAAATTCTTGAGAGGTTCTTAGCCCAAACACTTACCTCATTCAATCTGAGTGTTGAGAGAAGTTTTGGTGTGTGTGGGAAGTATTGGAAGAAACCATCGATTGGCGGATGCAATTTGGAGCTAATTGTAGGATTTGGATAACTAGTGAAGACATAGCTCGGTGAAGTCCGTTGGTAGCCGAAATTTGGAGGGTCCAAGTACATTCAATAGACTGGGCTTGGAGGGTCTTTTTGATGTCCTTGGACTCCAACTCTATTCACTAGTGGATCAATTCAGCTTGGAGGGCCACAGAGAGGTTTTTCGCCAAGTACTTTGGTTTCCTCTTCAATAACACATCTTGGTGTTATCTTGTGTTTACATCTCTCTTCCCTTACTCTTTAAGCTTTACTTTTATTGTTTATAGTATTTACTTATGCCTTAGAGAGTTATTCCGATCCATTGCATTATACTTACTCTTATTCTGCACTTAGTTAAGTAGGGTAAAAGCAATCTAGCCATAAATTTTAATTTGGGGGTCTAAACAAGCTATAGTGTTTTCACACAATTTGAGCATTCAATAGCATTCGATAAGAACTCTCAAGTAATAGGACCCCAAACATATGTTGACCCATTGAGGAGTTTAGTCCAAGTCCGATCCCTGAACACCTCTAGAATGAATGTTTGAGAGAGTGATGAAAGGTTCACTTCCCTTTCGACAATGATCACAACCGTACTATAGAAATCTATGTAAGCCTCAAAAGCATTTCTACTTCTAAAACGTTTTTCATTGAATCAAAGATGCTTAGAAGACTTATTTGCAACTGTTTTCTTCCTTGGAAACATCTACGAAGAAGGACAAAACACAAATTATACACAAAATGGAAACAAACTTGATTAAATGCAAGTTAGTACAAAAATCAAGCATAAACTCTAAAAACAAAGTTTAAAAAGCACAAACAAGAGCACAAAAACACTTTATAGATGCTAGAAGGTCTAAATAGACTAAAAACATGAAAAATGCATGACATGTCAAATGTCATAGGGTGTGTGCACCAAGGGTGTGGGTGCAACGCATGAAATAGGCATGAACAAGCACAAAGGAGCAAAGTGTGTAAAATACATGGAAAATGATCAAAACATGTTAAATATGAGTAAACATGGCAAACCCTAAAGTTTAGTACTCATCGGCATCCAAATAAGTAAAAAAATACCTTAGAGGCATTTCATCAAACACTTAACATGCATGTTGGGAAATTTAGATCCCGGTTGATAGAATTAACAAGTTTTAAACCTAAGTTGTTAATTAGATTTATTATGAATAAAACTTGTTAAAACAAACAAACATCAATATCAAATCAAAATCATGCAGCAAAAAAATAAATAAGACAGGATATGATGACCCAGGACCGCCGCTAAAGCCCAAAAAAGCGCCGCTAAAGGCACTTTCAACCTATAGCGGCGGGTGCTATTGCGGCAGGCCTTCCCGTCGATGTTCCAGTGCCGCTATAGGTATATTGCGGCGGTCGCGAAAAGCGCCGCTATAGATGTACCCTTTAGCGGCGGGTAAAGGTTTATTGCGGCGGGCATAAAACCGCCGCCATACATGTTCAAAATTTGTGGCATTGGCTTTTAGCGGCGATGTCATACCCGCCGCTATTGGTGTCTGCCTTTAGCGGCGGGTAAAAACGCCGCTATAGGTATTCATTTAAAACATATAATGTGCACCTTTAGCTGCGCTTTTTGACCGCCGCTATAGGTTTTTTTTTTTTTTTTTTTTTTTTTTTCCCAATGGGTTTTATTTTTGACCGCCGCTATAGGTTTTTTTTTTTTTTTTTTTTTTTTTTTCCCAATGGGTTTTAAAACCGCCATTTGCTAATAAATAAATAGTTCACAAACCTGTTACAAAGAACCTGTAATAGTTTTAGCTCTACTAACATAATACCACAAATGTAACTAATAATTAACAACACCACAAATGTCTTGAAACTAACGTAATATTAATATAAAAATATATTATCAAATACATAACATTGTCTATAACCACCATCTTAAAATTAACAAAAAATAGATGTGATCACTTGAATAAAACAACCGCTGAAATTAATCTAATACTATAATCAAAGTTCCAAATTATTTAAAAATATCCTTCAACACTTGCAAAAAATGCGGTTGATCTTCCATAGTTCTTTGTACACAAAAAAGTCGAAGAACTCCAAGATAAAACTTATAAACTTCTTGGTTGATGAGATGCGGCTGATGATTTGGAGAGAGTTAGAGATTGTTCGATCAGAGGAGCATCCTACATACAAAGTATGATTACTTAATAAATGCGTATAAATGAAAAAAAAAATGATAAGAAAATATTACCAAGGTAAAAAAGGGGGAACAAGTTAAATGAAGACATGTTTCTTGATCTTTTAGGTTGACCATTATAGTTTGTCTTGATCTTTTATGGGAGGACCACCTCTCTTTGCAGCTTCCTAGTTTTGAAAATTTGAATTACAAAGCAGAGGCACAACAAGACAATTGATGGGATCAAATCAAAATGATTGGTCTTGGGAGGTCCCTTGATATAGAATTCAAAGGATGCAAAGGTGTCACCACATAATTCCATAAACAACTATTAATAACATGGTGCTTCTAGAAATCATTTACCACATGAAGTGTCTTTTGGCAACTTAGCATTTGAAGGAAGAAAATCAAGCAAAAATTCCAACAACATGGTAAATGATTTGTTGGTCCAACCATTAAGACACTTCATGTGGTACAAATGCACAATGGCTGACAATTTGCTAAAATACTTACAACCTTCATAACAAGGTTGATTAGTATCTTCAAGAAATTTCATAAACTTAAGTGCATCTTCATTAGAACCTTTTGTAGGACCTTCTATGGGTTGTTGCACACTAGGGACTTTTTCCATTGGCCCAGATGCCATATCTTGTATGGGGAACATGTCATGCAACATGTCACGAAGATCGGCATACTCTATTAGGTTTTCTTGGACATGATTACTAGGAATTTTAGTAAAAGTCTTCGCAGACGATAATTCCCCATTAAAAACCCAAGGGTTATAACCCTTACAAAATCCCTTTTGACACTAAGTGAGCTTGTACAACATCTATAGGCCACGAATCCGTATGCACGCATTTTTTACACGGACATGAAATTGTTCCATCTGGGTACGCATGGTTAGATGCGAAATTCAGAAACTGTTGAACTCCATCTAAATATTCTTGCGACCTTCTATTGGTAATTTTCATTCAACTCTTATCCATTACTATAAAGTGATTTGCAAGAAATACCTATAATGTAATTTCATGAAAACACAAACCAAGAGTTAACATACATTTCATTTACACAATTTCACTTTAATTTAGAAAACAAATCATCTTTAATCATTCACTTTTAGCTATGTTTCTAATCAAACAATGAATTTAAATGCATAGGGAAGTTATCAATACATTTGATAACTATAACATCATTACTAGCAATATTCTTTAAGAATGGACATCTCTTTAAATATGTAATTCCATTTTAGCGTTCCACGTGTGAAAAAGATAGAGAAAAACTCTTAAATTGAATTAATCAAATAAAAACAACTCATCAACAATCATCCAATATTACACAAAATAGTCAACACTTCCAATATCAGTTAAAACCATCTTATTACTCCATGCAAGCCACCTGTTTGCCCAATTCAACAACCCACCACAAACAGAGAGAGAGAGAGAGAAAGAAAGAGAGAGAACCTTAAGTCTTTCACTAACTTCACTTGCTTTGATCACACGAACTTATAGTGCCTCTTCTTTTTGCAATCTGCCAACAAGAAAAGAATATATATAAATCTAAGTTAATTCTACAACTTGACAAACATAAGCATTAAAACCCCCTAAATTTCCATCACATTCATTACTGTTGACTTTTGTTGGTGCTTTCTGAAAACAAAAAACAAAAAGTTAAATTTCACAACTTAAGACCAGAAAAAAAAAATCATTAAAGCCAACAAGCCAATAAAACAAACAAACAGTTATAATAGCATTCTTGTTCTTGCACGTGCTAACCTAATCCCCGAAGGAGAATTCTTTTTTTTTTTTCTAAGCATTATCTATGTTTGAGTATTTTTATGAGTTGTCTAATTTGACCATGTCAAATGATCCTTCAATTCTTTATTTATTATACTTAATTCTTAAATTCCATAAATTCTTTCAATCTCAATCCAATCTTGTATTGGAATTTGGTATGTTCATAGTATATATTATTGAAAGGTTAACGAGAGAAGTATGCAATTACAGGAAAGTCCATTTGTTTCATGGAATTAAATAATTATAAGGCAAATCATATTATTACACAAATTAAAGAGGATAAAAAAAAGGTGCAAAACCCTATCATCATAATATAATGGTCCATCATACTATGATGATAGTGTTATTTGCACAAACAATGGTGAAAAAAAACAACACAGCAGTGGTCTATAAAAGTGAGAAGATATACATGGGAGTTTGCCACCAAGGGAGCACAAAAGTGAAACCATCATAGCACCACCAATGGCTATCTGGTGCAATCCTTCCTGTGTGAACCATTTAACCATGATTGATTGTCTTATCGTAAAAGTGTGTGTATATGTAGAAATGTACGTATTTATGGGGTGTCTTTATATAGTAATAGAAATATAGAGAATAGCCTAATAGGACAGTTGATACAACACTAGTACACAGATACACCACAAAAAAAAAAGTAGTACACAGATACTATAATTGTACAGTGATAGTATATAGGAATAGTAAAAGGTACTCACAAGGTGTACAGAGATTTGTAGAAGCTATAGAAGTTGTATCTTTGTGTGCAATTTGACTAGTTACTGCATATTTTGGACAGTTTCTACACACAAATTGGACTTTTCCATAATGATTTATGATGTGCTACCCTACCCAACTTTGTAACTCACATGCTGGTTAGGTCATTTTACAAATTTTTTTTTCGAAAACATGAAAAACAAAGTTCAATTGGGTACAGAATATCTGCTAGCCTCTAGGTAGTATCAGTTAAAAGAGAAAGTTAGAAGAGAACAAAAATTAGTGTAAATTTTATATGTGGTCCAAGAACCTTATGGTACTATTTTGTTGCACATATCAAACCCACTTTGGAGTTGGTAATATTATGAACTCAATGATCATATGCTAAACCAAAAAGAAACCAAATATATTCTCTTATTCTACCAACCGTATAGGAATATATATATATATAAGCTGTGTACAGCCAATCTAAGATAAAACCCAAAAGAAAAATGGAACTCTATAATTGGCCAATGCCAACTATGTTTTATAAGTACCTCCAAACATGAAATATTAGAACTATAGGCCAAATAGATAAACAAATATATGAAACCTGCCGTACGATACCACATTGAATTTTGTGATTTTATAGTCAACAAGAGACAGTTAATGATTCACAGAATATTGTTAAAACTATGTACCAAGAGTCCAAGTATGAGCTAGCTTAATCAATCAATGAATTAATAAATTCAAGTTTAGCTAACTGTATAGCACAAAAGAGTATAATATATATAACTCCAAGAATAATATTTGGACCAACTAGTACTAGTCGACGTGTGATAATTAGACATTATAGCTAGCAAGGAAATGCATGACCTAGCTAACTCTGTGTACTAGGCACATGGCAATTCAGCCATCACGTTCTTCTTGGTTTTGATCCAGCTTTATAGAATATTTTTTGCATAATATTTGTCAGAATTAATTATGAGGAAGCCTAGGTATTTGGAGACTACATAAATTGAAAAATATTGTGACAGAGGATCCGAGAAAAAGGCAAAGTCGTACACCAAAGAAGATGTGAATTTTTATGAATTATGATTGCCTATTTGGTTTTGACCCATCAATATATCTATATATTGATAAGATTCTTGTGTAAGAAATTTTTTAAAATAAAACTAAGAACACGCCAATCTTTACAAAATTGACTAACTACAACTGCTCACAATTAACCACTTAAATAAGTTGTGAAAATAGGTATGTTCATAGTATATATTATTGAAAATTTAATGCTCATTGCAAATACTTTTTTAAAAAAAAATAAAATAAAAATTGAGAGAGAGAGAGCATAACCATTGAAAAAGTTCATTGGTTACCTCTGCCCAACTAGATAACAGTTTTATCTATGTAATGGGGTTACAGGTTTCTATGGAAACTATTTTTAAATTTGTTTTTTTAATCTTTGGATATTTACATTTAAGATGATAGGAAGAAGGGGGTGTATTTTTACCATCTAATAAGGGTTGTATCTATGTAATGGGTTTAAAGGCATCTATGGAATAAACACAACCAGTCTTTAAATTTGTTTTCATCAATTGCTCGATAATGTGTGGCAAATTCTTAATGATGGATGATTGGGTAAAAATTCTAATCAATGCAAAAAGACAACTCAATATTAAGTGAGAACAAGTCTCAAACCTCCTTTTTGCAAACAATAATGTATTGTGATGTGTTGTGGTTATATCCCCAGATATGATCAAAGCCTACACTTCTCACATTTTCTCTTGAGAATTTATCAATAGGCCTCATATGAAGAGACTTTGACTTCAACTCCTCCCCATGCTTACAAAATCAATTCTCACCTCCTGATGCTTATAAAATTATTAGCATACTTTGCTCTAAATAAAACTATAATACTAAAGTTTTAAGAAATTTAGAATTCCCAACAAGCTATACCCAAATGGCATTACAATTAACAAAGAAGTCTACTTAGCATTGATTTAACCGGCAGCAGATAAAGTTAAATTTTGTCTTTGAAACCATACAATATCATCTAAAGCAATAGTAGAGCTCATGGCACAGTAACTAAGATTAGCAATACAAACTAACTATTAGGACAAACAAAATCCATCATAATCTATGATCATTGATAGACCCACCACCATTATCCAACAATCATGATAACTAATGAATAACAAAGTGGTGGAAAAAAGAGCATCTTAGTGGTCAGAATTCTCATTAAAACAGGAGTAATCTGACCCCAACCACAATAGAGGAAGAGGAAATCAATAACAGAGTAGGGGCTAGCTGCACTCATTCTGGATCAGTTGAAAGGGACCAGCTGCATTCCAACAAAAGTATTAGAAAGGAAATTTAGATGAAATGTTTGGGATGTTGAAATTCATTCTTTGTATCAATGATAGAGGAAATGCTTTCCGCAAACTTGAAAAAAAAAAAAACTAAACCACTCAAGCATAATGAATAAAAAAACCATTGTATCTCACTTACAATGGCAATGTTGTTTCCATTTAGTAAATCTGATCAAGCTTTGTTATCCATCTCCCTTCAGTAGTGATCTCACAGTGAGATTGCAAGAAAAAGAGAATTACAAATAATGAAGCTAGAAGAAACTATCACAAGTTGGGAAATTCTTAACCTCTATAACTTTGCAATATGAACTTTATGGAAGCTAGTGATATGGTTGTCAAATTGCCAACTTGGTTAAGATAAAGTTGTCAGGAGCAAGGAATGCTTAAAAAGAAATATGTATGGCATTCTTTCACTTTTGATACACAAACATTGACTTGAATTACAGACCTAGACTTGATGGAGAGGAAGATATGTAGATATATAAAATATAGAATTAAGAGATAACAGAAAACATGCATAAAAGTTGAATTGTAACAACTAAATTAGTACCTTTGGCTAATGCTCTAACAACTTCAAGATTGAGGGTTGTAACCTGAAAAAAAAAATGGAAACAAAACAAAGAATATGATAAATAAGGTAAAGGAAAATATCCTTGTTCACCAATATTCTATATAGTAGACCCACTAATTGTTGAAGTAAAGGATCTAACCAGAGAATTCTGACATCACAATTGCCTAATTTTATATAATTGAACACCAAATAAGTTTAGATTAATGAATGTGGAGAATCTTTTTTGTCGGTCAATATCTTCTTAGCATCTGAGATTTGGCTCTGATATAGCTTTTGAACTAATTCCAAAACAAAATCAGGCCAAGAGAAATGAGGGCTCTAAAACTATAGGTTGACATAAAATACAACATCATACTTCAAAAGGAGATCTTTATTTTTTCATCTCTCCTCCCTAATGTTGAGTGTTGAACTGCAATCATGGTAGCCCAATTAATCAAGGACTCAAACAATTCCATATATAAAAATACTCCAAATAATATGGCATCTAAACACGGTTAACAAAAACCTTAATTAGGTGAAACAGTTCTGGTAGATACAAGGAAGGGTGCATGGGTACAAAATTTCAAGTTTTATATAAATTAGCAACCATATCAACTATACTCAGTTCCCAATTCTTTTCTACTTCTATCATTCTAAAAATATATTCAATCCATATTCACAAACTCAATTGGCTAAAGTGCAGATAAGTTCTACACAATTGCTGAAATCAAAAGCTAAGAAGTAAAAAATCAAGAAATAACAAATACAAAAAATCAGTTCATCTTACAGAAATTTGTGTAGCAACAAAACCAACCTTGACAAGAGATTGGTCCAATCCTCCTTTATGAACCCCAGATTTACTGGCTTGAAAGTGCCCAAAAGAACCTAAACCACCATAATAGATTATAAATTGAACTGCCACATACTTTATAAAAACTAGAAAGTAAAATACATAAATATGAGGGTACTTAGATTCCTCCATGTGAAGACAAATGCACTTGAAACACATCGGCTATCACACCAGTGCTTAGAGTTAGAGGAATCTCAACATTTTTGAAAAGTTCACTGTACTAAAGATCACTGAACTAAAACAATGAAAAGTTCAAAAGAAATCCTTTTTTGAATGTGTCCAAAAACCACACATCTCACATGAAACTAAAAAAACTAATACAAACCCAGAATTCATACCACCAAAAAAAGAAAATATAAAATTGTAGAGTAGCCCACTGGAGCTACAGCTACCTCTTAAAAAACACCAGAGCTACGGCTACCTCTTAAAAAACAGGAAGCCCACAGGAAAAGAGCGGCAATATCGTGCTGGATTGTAGAGCAGCCCAACTCACAGCCAAAGAAAACAGAGAGGCAATTTCTGTGAAGCCAAATACACAGTGCACTGCAGTCATTAGGAAAAACCAAAAAAGAAAAGAAATCAAACTGGGTAGTGAATTTGACTTTGTAAAATCAAAATACACCAATATGGCAAAAAGTAAGTCATTTAGGGAAACTCAAACTGGCAAAGCAAAATGACAGCCTCAATGAAAATCCATAAAAAGTAAGTACTTTAATTGAGAGTTCATAATACAGCTGCATGTGTACAAAAATTAAATAAAAAAAAACCCCCAAATTCTATTGTGTTCTATAATATTATTCTAAGCAACATTTTTATGTACAAACGTGATAAGGAATTGGTAGAAAAGAATAGCTAATAAGCAATGGTCAAAATAGACTACAGAGGTCTATTTTTGGTAAAACCATAAAGAATCACATTATTACCCAGATTATCTCCAAAAATTTCAAAATTCCTAAGCTTCTACTAGTTACCATAATTGTTCATAACTTGCCTATTCCAGCCACCATTGGCTGGCAGAAAAACACTGCTCTCACCTTCATTACCTAGCCTTGATTTGTCACTAGAGAAGAAGAAGCCTAACTCTTTGTGAAACGAAGACCACCCAAAACGGTTAGTGCTTGCTGGTATCATAACACACCCTCAACAAGCCCCACCATAGTACTCTGCTATGGCCACAAAAAAGCCAGCCTTATTCGATCTCCCACAAAATTCCAATAACGTATTATTCCAATAACATTATCCAAGATGAATACAACACCCTATTGCTAAAATAGTCTCGACCAACCAAATTACAATCCTGATCCTAATCCAAAGAATGATTTTAAAATAAATAAATATAAGGCAACAAGAATTGTTAGAAGTAAAGATTGAATGAATCTCAAAATGTGGTACTTTCAATACAACGCCAAACTGGTACCCTTCATAGGCTAGTATAGTGACTATTTAGTTCCCGAGGAAAAAGAAACAAAATGGGGAAATAGATTTTATAATGGGCATATAACTTAATAATTTTTAAACCAACCACAAGAGAGATTTTCAGTTTCTCCTGTCCGCATGGTACTTTCAATACTATAGAGGTCTACAGAGGTCTATTAGATTTAACAAAGTGAAGGTTAAAAAAAGCACCTTTGGTTCCTTCATGAAGTGCCTTGGCAACTCGAAAAGGGGTCTTCTTGAGACCCTCTCTATTAATATCCACCCATAAACCATGCAATAGAACTCTGACACCATCTTCAATGGCTATAGTCTCTGGCTATAGTTTCACTCCATTCTCAAGCTCCAAATCCCCACAATCACCAATCCGAGGAAATAAAAACAACATATATCAATAGTTATATAGACATATATGTACAAACAAATTCAATGGGTTACCTTAAAAAATTGAAAGAAAAGTAGAGAGAGAGAGAGAGAGAGAGAGAGAGAGAGAGAGAGATACCTGAAGAAGACGAGAAGGTATTTTTGGGATTGTGAAGAAATTGGTCTGAGGCTAAACAAACTTTTTCTCTCTATAACCCTAAAGCAAAAAAATGGAAATAAAAAAATTTGAAAGCGATTTTTAATTGATTTTGATTCGAAATCAGAGCTGCTTTTGGGAATTTTCACCCACTACAATTTCTCAATACCCACCACCCCCAACAAAACCAAAACAAAACAAAATAAAAATCTTAACTTTCTGAGAAAAGTTCAGCTAAACTCACTTGGGAATTTTCACAATGGAGGAAGAAGCTTTCTCTGGCTTTCTGCAAAATCAAAAACGAATTATCTGAAATTTCCAATTCCAAGATGGGAAATTTATATACATATATTTTTCAGAGATTGAGAGAATTGGAACTTACGCAGTGGGGAGGCTAAGCGACACCGTTGCGGTGATGGGTCGGCGCCTTGACAAGTGGGGTGGTTGTCTGAGATTTGAGGAGTGAAGCGAGAGTTGGTTGGTGCCTAGCCATGCGCATGGGTGAGGTACACTTTGTGGTGGCTAGTGGTGGGTTGATTTTGGGTTGGGGTTTACGGTGGTGGCAGGTGGGTGGGTGATGTTGGATGGTGGTGACTGTGGGTTTGCTGGGTTGGGTTTGCTGTGGGTTGGGTTGGCCAGTGGTGACTGTGGGTTTACAGTGGTTTGTTTTTGTTTGTGATTTGGTGGTTGGGGGTTGGGTGGTGGTGGTGGTGGTAGTGATGGCTGTGGTTGTGGGTGGTGGTGGCTGTGGCTGTGGGTTTGTGGGTAGTGGTAGAGACGAGACAGTGAGGAGATTCTCGAAGGGTCTGAGAGAGAGAGTGTGTGTGTGAGAGAGTGTGTGCGTGGGAGACTAGCTAAAAACGAAAAGGCGCTAAAATGAAAAGGGACAAAAAAAATAAAAAAACAGAGGGAAAATTTCGGTCCAGGTGGGGGGAAATGTAAGGGTCTATTGCGGCGGGTCAATATAAGCTTGGGGTCGTTGAAACAGGTCTATTACGACGAGTCATTGGCCCGCCGCTGTAGCACGCCGCAGATATTATAACTATTGCGGCGGGCTATTGGCCCGCCGCAATAGATCTCATGTACAGCAGCAAGCTCAAAATGCACCGCAGCAGGCGACCTATAGCGGCTGTTTTTGCACCCGCCGCAATAGGTCCGCCGCAACTGCTTGTTTTTCTTGTAGTGAGGAAAACTAATGAAACCAACCAGTTTTACAGTAAAAAACCTGAGGGGGAAACCATCCCGAAAAGCAATCCACTATAGTAAAGAGAAGTTTCAAATCTAGTACAAAACCTTTGTCCCTAGACTCTACAATCCTTGTAGATGAACTTACAGCAGAAACCTTCTACCGCTTCAGAACCTCTGAACTCTTCAATATATAAACGCCACCCTTTGATGATGCACGAATCCCAGTACGTAACTAACCAATTACGCGGATCCCAGTATGCGACTTCAATCACCAACTAGAAGAAGATTGTTGACTGTAAAGTTCTTCACTTCATCAATAATAAAGATCAAGAAGTACTTGGTTACAAAATCCTAAGACGCAAAAGGCGCAGTAGCTTTTTTCAGAGAGAGAATAAGGGATCAGTCACTTTTTCTTATGTTCTCATTGTATTCTCTTATATGACGGCCTTTAAAATAAGTCTTATATAGGTCTAGGGTTGTGAGAAAAGAAACCCTACACAAATACATAAGCCTGGCCCAAAAATCTGAAATCTAAATTTTCGTAACCTCAACAAATAGCAGGTGTCGAAAAGGTATCGAGGAGACAGAAACTTTCTCGATCGATCCACCAGGTATTGAAAAGGTGTCGAGATTGCGATAAAAATCAATTGAAGAACTCGATAGATAGCCAAGTGTCGAGGAGGTGTCGAGCAGCTATCAAGCTATCTGTCTGCAGGTGTCGAGCTATCTGTCTAGCTTTATTGAACACCTTTTCTTCACTTGTTTCTTGGTCCAATCTTCATGGCTTTAATACTAGACTTGAACAACATGTTTTTTGAAGTATTAAACACATCATAAATCTACCCAAATACAAGTAAAGTGCGTTTTATCAAATGATTAGCCAACTACATAAGATATGTCCTTAACAATGCACATAATAACCCTATATGATGAAAAATGCATGAACATGTGAAAATATGCCTCAATTCATGTTCTAAATGCTACATGGAGCCAACAAACACATCAAAAACACAAATGGGACAAAGCCTAATCAACAAAATTGAAAAACAAATTTCTAAAATTAAGTTTTCCCAACTCCCATTCAAATTACACCTAACCTTAGGTGGTTTTTTTTTTTTTTTGGGTAGAAACGGAGACTTTATTTACTTAATAAATAGTGTTCATACAACAACAGCTAAAGTCAGTCATTGGGCACACTGTCTATTACTCCCTACGATGAGCATGTCCTTTATATAAAATGGATATACAAAAGTAGGGCAGGTGTCATATATAGTCAAAACTTGATGATAGTGGTTTCCTGTTCCATCGGCGCACTCATTTGCTTCACAGTAAATGTGGTGCACCCGAACCTCCCAAGCTCGCACAATAAGGCTCCTGTAATCACATAATAAAGGAAACACATTAGAAGGGAAAATAGAATTCTATTCAGTTAACCAGCCTAATACTACCATAGAATTGACTTCAAGGTGGATAGATTTAAATCCCAAGTCCTAAGCCAATTGAAGTCCTTGTTGAACTGCGCCCAGTTCTGCAACATTGTTTGATGTAATGCCTAGATTCAAAGGAAAACCAATATCTATTTCCCAGAACATTCTCGTAAAAGGCCTCCAGCCCTTGCCCTTCCTGGATTTCATAAAGAATTTCCATCCATATTAAGCTTAATAAATGGAACAGCCGGAGGAGTCCATATAACAGGTTGATATACTTTACATAGGACAGGTTTCTCCAGGCCAACCAAATAATAAAATTCAATAGTTGCTTGGATCGTTTTATAAATAAGTCTATTTTGGGAACTTGATTGATTGCGGAATATACGCTCTTTACGGGCTAGCCATAGATGCCAACATAAAAATGGGAAATATATTCTCTAGGGAATTTTCAGGTTCAGGATAACAGCATTCCCCATTGCATTGGTCTTCAACCATGTTTGTAATGGTAATTGGAAAAAAAGTAAGGGACAAGATACCCGGTGAATGACACCAGACTTCTTTAGCCCATGGGCAATCTCTTAAGATGTGTATCATTGTTTTAGGAGAGTTACATCGAGGACAACAGTTACTACTATATGGTTGAGAGAAGGTAAGATACTATCTAGTAGGAATCCTATTCTGCACGGCTTTCCAGGTGAAGAATTGAATCTTTTTTAGGCTTAAAAGCTTCCATATCCAGTTCCACATAGGCTTATCGTTGGACACTCTCTTTGTTTGGAAAAGATATTGCGAGGCTGACTTGACCGTACAAATGCCATTATTGTAGGGCCACATAAAAGCATCAGGAATGCAACTGACCTGTGTCACAGATATTCCTTGAATGAGTTGCTCTAAATGTTTTAGGAGAGGTACTTTTAGACAGTTGAACGTTCAGTTATGATTGTCGCGCATAGATGTAACTAGACGTTGTTCTTCACTTGGCAAAATTGGCCCAGCAATGCGACTTCAAAGGGTGCTCCCAGGAAGCCAGTTGTCCTACCAAACAAGAATGGTTTGTCCGTCGCCTACAATCCATTGCATCCCACTTCGGAACCTTTGCATGCCTTCATGCAGGGCAGTCCAAATATGTGAGCTTCGGGGATTGCAGACGCTATTAAAAAAATTTGAGGTTGGGAAATATTTGGCTTTTAGATCTGGCGCCTATAGCATATTAGGGTTCTATTGAAGGCGCCAGGCTTGGTGCATTAGAATTGCCACATTCGTATAACGAGTAGTTCGTATCCCCAATCCCCCTACCTCCGTAGGTGTCGTTATGTCTTCCCAACTCACAGTGTGAAACTTTCACTGCTGATTCGTATCTCCCTATAAGAACCTATAGCTGAGTCCATCAAGAGTCTGACTCACTTTTTGGGGAAGCAATGTTGTTTGCATGGCATAAAGAGGTACTGAGGCCACCGAGGATTTAATTAATATGGCCCTACCAACCATACTGAGGTACTTTACCTGCCATCCTGCAATGCGCTTCTTGATTTTATCTATTAAAATTGGTATGCGGTGGCTGTATGTATTATGGTAAAAATAGGGGTCCCTAGATAAGTACCAATCTGCATCGTGGTAGGTATATCAAATATGCCAGCAAGAAGGGTTTTCTTTCTCCAGGGGTTGTGGGTGAAAACCAGATATGAGACCTATAAGTGCTAATAATTTGGCCCGAGGCATTGTAGAATTTCTGCAATAGACACCAAATGTTCTGAAAATCAATTACTTTAGTTTTGATGAACAGGAAAATATCGTCAACAAAAAATAAATGGGGTATATGAACTTGCCCCTGAAATCCTATAAGGTGGACTTTCTTGTCTTGAACCGCCTCTTCCAAAAGTCTGGAAAGGTGTTCCAAACATAGAATAAAGATATATGGGGATAACGAGTCCCCCTGACGCACTCCCCTACTCAGGCTCACTTCCGACAGAGGCATTCCATTCCACAGAATATGGTATCTCGTTGATGTGATCATGTTCATGATTAATTTAATCAGACCCAATGGGACCTGAAAAAATTCTAGAGATTCTTGGATAAAAGACCACTATAACTTATCATATGCTTTCTCAAGATCTAATTTGAATGCTACATACCCAACCTGTCCTCATTTCCGCACCAAAGTTTGTATTATTTCCTGGGCTAGAATAATATTATCACTAGTTCGGCAGCCTGGCACAAATCCTGCTTGGCACAAATTAATAACTGTAGCAATAAATGGTTTTAGACATTGCAGGATAATACGAGAGACTACTTTATATTGAGAATTACACAAACTAATCGGTTGAAACTGAGTGATCATTTCTGGGGAAGTCACTTTTGGTATCAAAACAAGGTTAGTAGCACCCCAATCTGGCGGGATAGCTTGATTTTTGAAAATCTCTTGAATAACCCGAATCACACTAGGACCAATAATGTGCCAATTCTTTTGAAAGAAAATGGCGTGGTAACCATCCGGCCCAGGTGCCTTCAATGGAGGGAGAGATAAGACATTCCTAGTGATTTCTTCAGTCTAAGGGATACTCAAGAGTAAGTGCCCAACCTTAGGTTTTAAACAATCTAGAACATAATCTAAGGAATTGAAAGAGTAAAGACGTTAGAGTTTACCTTAGAGAAATCCAAGAAGTGAAATCCAAGGAAAATTAGTTGAGTTTTGAAGAAAAATAGTGATTTTGCAGAGAGGGAGTCGCGAGGAGCAACAGGACAAGAGTTTTGAAAACTGACATTTTGAGCCCTTTAAAAACTGACTTCTTGTGCATTTCGCGAGTCAGTGACTCACGAGCCACTCGCAAGTTACTCGCAAAATGTGCAAATGTATATAGTAGACTTTCGCGGTCAGGTTTAAGTCGCAAAGAACTCATAGCTAAGTCGCAAAACTCTCTGCCTAAATTTGTGAAGAAATTGAAATTTCCTTATTTCAACTTGCTACTTGGATGGGACTACATCCCCTCGTGAGTTGAGTCATGAAACTGCCAAACAATAAGTTTTTCAACACAAAAATTTTGGATTTTTGAGAAAAATCTTTCAAAACAAGTGTGACAAAAATCACTTCCAAAAACAAATAAAATACTAAAAAATCTTTTTGGCTTGATCAACGAGCAATTAAACATACACATATCATATTTAAACACGTACAATCGTATAAATGAAATAGATATTCATTGAACATTAAACTTGTGTGTCGTGTGTAAGTATCAAGTATGAATTAGTCCGTAGTTTAGCATGAAGCTTCAGTGATCGATTCAATCAAGTCATACACAAATAACACGAAGTCAAGGGACCTATCTCACGAATAGAAATGAATGTATATGACTCCTCACCAAAGTGTTTGCTTGATTGAAAACTTTTCATTTGGCTTCCATTTTTCATACTGTTTGATCAATACAACTCAATTTTTGAGCTTCGATGCCATGAAATTTTTTATATTTATTTGAAGGATAAGCTTTTGGCTTTGGCATCATATATTTTGAATACATTTTGCTCCACCTTTTCCTAGTCTAAATAGTTTTCAAAGTAAGGCTTTTTCAACTCTTTCTTTTTTTAGAGATTGACATTTAAAGAGGTTTTTGATAGAAAATTAAATGTGAGGATATATATAAGAACAAGTCCATGCATGTATCATGATCAATCAAAACTATTGGCTAGACATTCATGACAAGCTTAAAGATCTATTTACAACAATCAAACATAAATTTCTAGATTTCACTCACATTCAGTATAAGAGCACACATAACAAGCTACGCACGTAAATACACTATGCCATTAGTACAAAGGTACTAGGCCAAACTCAACATGTGATATGACACAATGCAAGCGATCAAAATTTTTGGATTTTATACTTTTTATGTGATTTTGAATTTTTACTCACACAGAAAAAAAAAATAGCAATAGAGTAAGATCAACAATAAACAAGCTTTTAAATATAAAGCAATTAAAAGAAACATGCTAGAGGGGTAGCATGACAAATAAAAGAAGACGCACATGAGAAAGCATGCATGAAACCATGTCCCTAAAACATTGGAAATATTAATGCATGGACATGGTAGGGTAATCATGCATGAGTACCCTTCTTCACCCACACTGCATGGGTGTTTTGGGTGTGATCATTAATAGGAAGGGTACATGAAACATAATGCTCAAACCTCGGGGTGAAGCTAGCTAGGCACGATGAAATGCTATTGAGCATCTCCATGACATCACCAATAGGGTGTCCACCATTGTCTTCCTTGGTTTGCTTTCTAAAAACTTAAATAGTGTAAAACCCTATTGCTTGTTTAGACCTCCAATTCTTAATTACAACTTGATTAATTTTTGTTTGTTTGTTTAGACCCCTTAAACCAGATTGTTTAACCTAATATATTAACCAAGTGATTACTTAGATTAATTATTCAGATTTAGGTTAAGCAAGCATATATTATATCATGCACAAAAGTAGAAAAATAATAAAATCACGATAAGATAACCCAAGAAAACCAATGAAACTAATCGTTTTAAGGTAAAATCCTGGGGAGGATTTGACCTAGCTATCCTCAAGGTAAAATAAATCCACTATAAGAGAATCAAATTTTTTACAATCAGATTTAACCCTAAATCTATTGCTACCTCATGTAGTAACTTATTGACACAACCACGTGCAAGCTCCGAATCCACGGACTCTTTCTCTCCTTGGATTTACAACAACACAAGCTGCCTTGCTTGTGACTTTGAGATTCCACTCAAAGTTTTCAGATCACCTTTAGTAATGATCTTGATGCAGCAACTATGTTCTACCAATGCTTGATTGTAGTTCTTGCTCCAGTAGATTCTTGTGTCGTTAGAAGGTACAAAACATCTCAGAACTCACAAAGAGTAATACACAAGTCTTCTAAAAGTCTTCAAAATGTGGCTAGGGTTTCCCTTTTATATGTGGAGAAGTTTGAATGAAACCTTAAACATTTTCGTGGGCTTGGGCCTGTTTAAAAATTCTGCAGAAAATTTGGACCTACAATTTTCGATTAGTTGAGCAAGACAAAAATTCTCTTCCTTTTCCTGGAGTCAGCTGGACTTGAAACTTGAAACCTACACTTTTAAGCATTGCCTTACACCTAGACTAGACATGTTTTGTTCTTGGTTTGCCAATACAATAAAAACATAATTCTAAAAATTTAAACCTAAATCTTTAGAACCTAACAATACCCCTCTTTGGCAATCTGTGACAAAACACACATATAGAATGTAATGCTTAAATTTAAATACCAGCCCAAATACAAGATATTGCTCTAATACAATTCTTACATAACTACTAACTATTAGTTGCTAATATAGACAACAGCTATTGAAAGAAATAACATGTAAGTTCCTGAAACACTGAAAGCAAACCATAAACGCATGTGTGGAAGATACAGAACCATAATCTAAGTAAAAATATAAACTTTAATTCACAAAACATATAAAGAGATAGTCAACACATCAATAATAAATAACCTCATCATCAATAACTATCATAACCAATAAGCACAGCAATGTTTGTGAATCAAGTACATAAACACTAAACAGATATAAGCAATGAAATATAAACATCAAAAATAAATAAAATACATGAGAATACATCAAACTCCCCCTAAATACAAAAACTCTACTCCCCCTATGTACAAAAAGTTCCTAAACCTACTCCCCATTTTTGTTACGAATTGCCAAAGGCAAAATCAATCATCAGAGGGTGGAGAAGGTGGAAAAACACTCCTATACTCCACAAAATCTACTCTCAAGGAAGCAACCTCCAACAACAACTCATCAAGAAGCTATCCACAACCGGCCTGAGTAGTCATGAAAAACTCTATCATGGCACGGAGTGAGAGAGGATGGGTAACAGTAGGGTCTGCATAGTCAGCACCACCAGAAGGATCCACAGTTGTAGTCGAATCCACAAAAGTCTCCTTAGCAGCAAGCATAGTACCAAAGGCAGGAGCTATAGCAGAAGCTTCTCCTCTTGATCGGTACCTGTCATTGTCTAAGAAAGGCGACTCTTATGAGGCCGATGATGTGAGCTAACTTTAAGGGAGGAAACTTAGACATGATGGCCTCGAGAGTCACTTCACCTGCGGAAGAAGAAGGAGTGGAAGTAAATGGAGCGGAAGAAGCCGAAGGAGTCGCCGTCTTGGTCCGTGGCCGCTTCGATCAAAGCTGGGCCTCGCTTCATCTAACGGTCGCTGCGTCTATGGCAAACATGACAGAGAAGTGTGGTGACTCAGCTTAGGAGATACAGCATGGCGAAGAATCCGTGTGATAGCAAAAGGGAAAATGAGCCTATCATGGGTCGCCGTATCTTTATAGATATTTATAAAGGAGAGAATAAAATAAAAGGGAAAGTCAATAGTAAGTCCCTCAAGTAGGGATAGCAAAAATCAAGCACGAGGATCAATAATCGAATTATTGTGAGACAAGGGATGTAGAACAAATGTCATCACCATATTCAGGAACCTCAGTCCTTTTGCAAAGCCTAAGCAAGGGGTGTTTTAATGGACACCCCAAGATGAAGGTGTCTCACAGAATAGAGACATGAGTTCAGCTTTGGACACAATCCTAAGATGATCACAGTCAGGGTAGTCAACAAACTCTACCCTCGGAACGTGTAGCACCTCGGATATAAGATCTGAAGCGACTACAATGCGCGTACCTCAAACACGAGTGATGAAATCAGGTACAGAGTAATCAAATATATGCATGTTGGAGTAAAACTCCTGTATGATCATAGAAGGACAAGTGACTGGGATGCCACAAAGGGACTCCTAACCCATATTGTAGATGACAGTGGGAAGGTCAGTATTGAAAAAATCTGAAAGGACAACTTGGCGTTCCGAATGAATGCCACATCGAAAAAAGTTATTCGAGAAGTCTGCCCGGGCCTTCTCATCACAGAACTGAACGTGAGAGGGGGTAGGATCAATAGAGGAAGATGCCCCAAAACAAAGAGGGTTCCAGGATGGAGTAAACTTGCTCTTCTTTGGTGCCATGAGCAGACTAACCGAAAGAAAGAGAGAGAGAGAGAGAGACACGCACGCACGCACACACACACAGAGAAAAGTACCAAACATAGTTAATATCAAATAAGAAGAAAAAGAATGGTACTTATGCATGAACATGTGACATGCAATAATAAAAACATCATGGGCTCAGCCCAAACCAAACCTACGAGCACACATCATTTCAACATATAGAACACACATCTAAAATGCATGAAACATTGTGAAAATGCAAATGTGATGCAATGCATGAGCATACATCATCATTTAATCAAAATCCAACCCAAATTTTTTGCAAAAACCTCATCAATTTTGAAAAACCCCAAAATTTTCAAAAAAAAAAAAACAAAAGTTAAGTTAAAAATAAATGAAATGCATGATTATTGTGAGAAGGAAGAACATACCAGAGGAAGAGAACATTCTTGAGGCCGAAGATTGAGTGGGGAATAGGTTTAGAGAGAGAGAGAAAAGTGTTTGCAGAGTGAAGGGTCAGAAACTATCGAGAGAGATCAGAGAAAGTGAGAAAAAAATCGTGCAGAGGCTTTATATAAAAATTACGATTTGATAGAAATTTAGACCCCTTAAACCAACCAGATTAACCTAGTTAATTAGCCAAGTAGTTAACTTAGTCAAATTATGCAATTCTAGGTTATCACAAACATACAATCACATCAAAAATATAAAGTAATAGAAATATAAATAACACAATGATATGATGACTCAGGAAACCACACGGTAAAAACCTATGGAGGATTTGACCTAGCTATCCTCAAGGTAAACCTGAATCCACTATGCAAAAGAATCGAAGTTCATACAAAAGGACTTACAAGCTCCCCGCTTGACTTCCTAATGCTACCCACCAATAGAACTTACTGACACGACCACGTGCAAGCTCCGAATCCACAGACTCCTTCTTTCTTGGACTCTTCAATCAAGTACAAGCACCCCCGCTTGTATATCTTTAAGTTCTTGAATCTGCAACTGAATGATCACCAAGTTCTTGACATTATCTTGAATCTTGGAAACCCTAAGTATATGTGAAGGCAAATACCTCTAGATCTCACAAGAGATTCACACACACAGCATAAAGAGCAACCTTAGAGAGCTTTGGGTACAAAACCTTAGATCTACAAAAAGAAGCACAAGATGGCACTCTAATCTCTCTAAAATCGCTTAAAAACGTTTTAGGGTTTTCCTTATATATAGGAGTGTTTTACTTGAACCCCAAGACATTTAAGTAGAGTTTGGGCTGAACTGGAATTCTGCAGAAAAATAAATCTGCACGTGGTTCGATCGATCGAGTCTAATTTTCGATCGATCAAGCCTTGCAGATTTAGTCCAATAAATTCTGCAATCACTCGATTCCAATTTTACAAATAAACATACTTTGAGCAAGTCTAATCCTAAACTCTATGTTTTGATCATGGTTTGCCAACAAAATACAAATTGGAGTTCTAATACATTAGTTCCTAATTTCTTTGAACCCAACACGATTCTTAATGGATCGAAAGTTGTTGAGAGGTGTCAAGCACCAATTCTTGATAGATAGAGCTGTCAAGTTGCTATCGAGAGGTGTCCACAAAGTGACCTCGATGGATCGAGAAGCTATCAAGCATCTATCGAACAAATATAAACTTTCTTGATGGATCGAGAAGTTGTCGAGAAGGTATCGAGACAAATTCTCAAAAACTTGGATGGATCAAAATTGCAATAATAGCTGACGAGAAAGGAAGATCAAGAGGCTCGATAGATAGCCTAGCTGTCAAGAGGTATCGAGAAGTTGTCAAGATGCTCAAAAAGCAGTTTTTCGAAGAAGAGAAAAACACAGAGATGAATGCAATTAAGCATGCTAAACAAGTTAAGCATCTCTAAAAAAAAAGTTAAGCATTTAGATCCAAAACACACACACTAAACAAGTCTAACTAATTTTATATTTTAAAAACAAGTCAAAACAGTTTAGTGAGCATACATTAACACATGTATTCTTTGTGATGGCCAAATCACATTGGACCTACACGTGTATCAAGAGTAGCAAAGAATATTGCGTGTTGTGTGTGAAAAACATTGCAAGATTGCATAAGTGTCTACATGTTATAACGATTTGAGATATGAGAAAATCACTTTAACTCACACAATCATAACTGTTTGATGGGGACTATCACCTTCGAGGTACATCCTATGACTCCCACATCTCCTAGAAGACACGCTTGCAATCATATATAAAGCATTTTGATTCTTTTTGCTTTTATTTTTTTTTTCTTTGCATATTCTTGTCTATTAAACATATCATGCATGGGTATATAAGAGAGAGAAAAGAAATACCCAATGATGTTAAGTATTTGACATTATACTTTTGCTATGTCAAAGCATACAGATGTCATTTCATGATTGGCGGACAACAATGGTGAGATGGTTATTTATGACTTTCTCTTAGGATTTTCTAGTCCTTCCCATCAAAAGAGTGATACAAGTGTTAAGTATAAGAGATTACTTAATCTTACTCATCACAAACACAAGCCACAAAGCTCACTTGGTTAGTTGTGCATAGAGATGCTCATCTAAGCTACAAATGATACAAAGTTTAGAGAATTCTGTTTCAATGGCCATCCAAGGTACACAAGTACCAATGTACACAAAACACACACTATTTTTGTATTTTTTTATTTTTCAATTTTTTTAATGAAAAAAAATAAAGTAAAAATTGAAAACATACAACAAAAGCATGTTAAATAGAGCAAAGCATAAAACTAGACTGATTCAAAATAGGAAAGCAAAACACACAAGTAATGCAAACACAAAAAATGAGGGGGGGGGGGGAGAGAGAGAGAAGTGACTAAATCACTTAGAGCCTTTTTCCTTCAATACCTTGAAAGAACCTTTCCGTTTAGTAAATCTTTGATCCAGCGGTGAAGGGGAAGAATTGAAACCATTCATGGAAACTGATTTTGGTTTCCCGATGAGATCATACTGTTGCTCTGTTGAGTGTTTAACCAGTTATAGTGATAGGCCAAGAATGTATTAACCCCTTGTGATAGATTAATTGATTAATTAGCCAAGTTTATTAATTAATCAAATTAACATGCAATGTATGTGGCAGCACAAACAAATCACCAAATAACTAAGTATGCAATGGAAAATAAATTGACACGTTGATTTGTTTATGAATGGGGAAAACCAACACAGCAAAAAACACACCGAGTGATTTTAAGGTAACCACTCCCGAGAATCCACTATTATTAAAACAAGCAGTTATAAGTAAAGGAATCCCAGTACCTTATACCAACCTACAGTTGAACTCTTACCCCAATACCCAATTGGACTTGTTCTATAGTGACAATCTCTCATTTTCAATGCACGGCTCCTAGTACGTGATTAACCAATTGCGGGGATCCCAGTATGCAACTTGATTACCAACTTGAGAAGGATGTTAGCTGAAAAGTTCTTCCATTCATCACATAATGAAGATCATGAATTTTCTTGATAACAAAACCCTATGGTGTACAAGCACAGAAGCTTCTTCAAGAGAAAGAA
The DNA here is from genome assembly GCF_002906115.3 of Quercus suber. NCBI lineage: Eukaryota > Viridiplantae > Streptophyta > Magnoliopsida > Fagales > Fagaceae > Quercus > Quercus suber. Next base: position 220,310 of record NW_027070279.1, read on the forward strand.
GAACTAGCGCAAACTAGGTTTTCAGTTACACTTTTCTTCACACTTGTGGAATTGTGCTCTTGTGCAACAATGTGTCTCCTTTTACGGCCTTTAAAATAATCCTTATATATGTTTAGGGTTGTGAGAAAAGAAAGCCCAAACATACATTCACGGATTGGGTGAAAATCAGCTCTGAAAAAACTGAACTTCATAAATCTCGACAAATACTCTATCTGTCGAGCAGTTGTCAAGCCTCGGGCTAAAACAGCTCTCTTAAACCTCAATAGATACTAGCTGTCGAGCTTTAATGAATAGCACTTCTTCACTTGTTTCTTGGACAGACTTGCATGACTTTAACACTTAAACTTGAAACCTTTTTTCTTTAAGCATTAAACACATCCCAGATCTACCCAATTACAAGTAAAGTTCATTTTGTCAAAGGATTAGCCAATTACATAAAATGTTGACATATGTTCCTAACATTGAATCACATATGTCCTAACATATAGCAATTAGGTCAAGTATGTCCAGCCGCTCCATAGTGATGATAGAGATGGTGCTTCTTCTATTTAGATTTTTGAGTATTTCCCTTCTTAGCCCTATGGTTTTTAGTCTTTTTCTTATCAAGCTTAAGGGGTGCTCCTAAGATAGATTTACCCTTGTCTATGTTCTCACTAGCTAAAATAGTTTTCATATCATTATTCTTAGATTCCACATTATTAGCGGGTGAAACAAACACAGTAGTACTAGAAGAAGCAATACTAGAGGAAGAGAAGTCATACCCCAAATCGGTTCGATCAAAAGCAGATTTCTGAAAGCTGAGCATCTCATCAAGCTTTGCACTGGAAGTCATTTCCAATTGAGCTCTAACTTGAACCAGCTCCGCTTCAAGCTTCTTGGTCTTTTCAGCCAAGAAATTGTTCTCAAACTGCAGTGCTCCAATAGTCTGATTAGCTTCATCAAACTTTGTGGAAAGCTCTTCTCGATCAAGTTCCACATCACTTAACTTCTTGGTGGCTAGCCTATATAGTTTCTCATGCTTCTCAAAAACCTTGTATAATTTTTTATAGGTTGTATGGATATCATCTTAATCGTCCATTTTCTCAAACTTAGAATCCACCAAGTCCTTTTCATCATCTACTGTTCCTGAACCCCCATCAGTAGAATCAACTATAGCAGTGAAGGCATTCAAGATTCCTTCATCATCATTGTCATCTGAACCATTCTTAGGCTTGGTGTCACTCAAAGTAGCAGCAAGGGCCTTGCTTTTCCCAATGGTTTTGGGATAAGTTGGACATTCTTGTTTCATATATTCAAAACCTTAACATCCAAAGCACTTTGGTCCGGATGGAACAGTGTACTAACCGCCATCGCTAGCATCGTTCTTCCCTTTATCTTGGTTCTTGAACTATGAAGAAATGAATTGCTTATGGTCTTTGCCGAATCCTTTAGCATTGGCATTCTTAATAAACTTTTTGAACTACCTTGTGATGTAGGATTTCATTTTAGAATCTTCATCATCCAAGGAATCACCTGTGTCACTGCTTTTGGTCTTCAATGCTATGCTCTTATTCTTGATTGATTTCCTAATTCTAGTCAAACCCAATTCATAGGTCTGCAAGTTGCCAACCAGCTCTGTTAAAGGAATTTGATCAATGCCCTTTGATTCCTTAACAATGGTGATCTAAGCATGGAATCTCTCTGGAAGAGATCTAAGCACCTTTCTAACAATCTTGGGTTTGGGAATGGTTTCCCCAAGATGAAAGGCTGAGTTCACTATGTCCTTAAGCTTGACATAGAACTCATCGAATGACTCATCCTCCTCCATCTTAATATCTTCAAAGCTTGTGGTAAGCCTTTGAAGCTTTAAATCCTTGAAAACCTTAGTTCCTTCAAAGGTTGTATGGAGGATGGTCTATGTTTCCTTCACAATTTTAGTGGAGGATACCGCACTGAATAAAGAATTCAATGCCCTATTGTTGAAGTTAGCCGCTTTGATCATAGCATCATCCCAATCAGCCAGCACTTCCTTTGACTTGGTCTAGCCTATCTCCATAGCTTGCCACACTTTTTCATCTAATTAGAAAGCTCTCATGCGAACTTTCTAGTATGCATAGTTAGTGCCATCAAATAAAGGAGGTGTAATTAAAGATAGTCCTCTATTCATGACAACATGGGTCAATGGATCACACAACAACGATTAAACCTAATCAGAGTGTGTCTGCTTTGATACCACTTGATAGGCCAAGAATGTATTGACCTATTGTGATAAATTAACCAATTAATTAGTCAAGTTAATTAATCAATTCAATTAGCATGCAATACGCGTGGTATCACAAAGAAATCACCAACTAGGTTAATATGCAGCAGAAAATAAAGTTGACATAGCGATTTGTTTACGAATGGGGAAAACCTCTAAGGCAAAAACCCCACCGGGTGATTTTAAGGTCACCATTCTGGAGAATTTACTATTATCACTACAAGCGGTTACAAGTAAAGAAATCCCAGTACCTTATACTAATCTACATTTGAACTCTTTCCCCAATATCCAATTGGACTTGTTTTGTAGTGACAATCTCTCCTTTTCAATGACGACTCCTAGTACGTGACTAACCAATCGATGCACAGATCCCAGTACGTGACTAACACACCAACTTGAGAAGGATGTTGGCTGTAAAGTTCTTCAGTTCATCCACAAGATGAAGATCATGAAGCTCCTTGGTCACAAAACCCTACGCCGTACAAACGCAGCATCTTCTTCAAGAGAAAGATGAACTATGGCAAATTTGGCTCCAGTCACAATTTGCTTGAACAAAACCATTGCATCAAGTTTCATCAAGTGTAAGAACCCTTAAAATAATCCTTATATATGTTTAGGGTTATGAGAAAAGAAAGCCTAAACAAGTACACATGGATATGTGTAAAATCAGATTTGGAAAACTGATTTTCGTAAATCTTGATAGATAGGTTATCTGTTAAGCAGCTGTCGAGCATCGGGCTAAATATGCCTTTTAAACCTTGATAGAAGTTATCTGTCGAGCTTTAAAATACAGCACTTCTTTACTTGATTCTTGGATAGATTTGCATGGCTTTAACACTTGGACTTGAACTCGTGTTTCTTGAAGTATTAAATACATCCTAGATCTACCAATTACAAGTAAAGTGTGTTTTGTCAATTAATTAGCCAATTCTAAATGACATATATTCCTAACATGATTCACATATGTCCTAACAATCTCCCCATTTGGCAATCTATGACAAAACCACAACAAACAAATGATCATATGAGAGAAGTCATAAATCACTCAACTCATACTCACTTGTTAATATAATAAAATCTAATCCTAACACAAACTCTTGAAAATTTTGCAAGAAGAGATTTCATGGCAATAAAGACTTTGACAATCTGTATTTCTGAAACATTTTAAACAAAACTCATCACGACATCTTAGTATGAAACAGAAATATAAAATATTGCATACAATAAATAAGAAGCATGTGCATACAATAAAACGTATTGACTCCTTGTGATCAAATTAATTGATTAATTAGCCAAGTTATTAATTAATCAAATTAACATGCAAAGTGAGTGGTAGCACAAACAAATAACCAATAAACTAATTATGCAGCGGAAAATAAATAACATGGTGATTTGTTTGCGAATGGGGAAAATCTGACGGCAAAAACCCTACCGGGTGATTTTCAAGTCACCACTTTCGAAATTCCACTATTATTACAACAAGCGGTTGCAAGTAAAGGAATCCCAATACCTTATACTAACCTACAGTTGAACCCTTACCCCAATACCTAATTGGACTTGTTCTGTAGTGACAATTTTCCCTTTTGATGCACAGCTCCCAAGTACGTGAGTAACCAATTGCGCGGATTCCAGTACACGACTTCAATCACCAACTATAGAGAGTTGTTAGCTGCAAAGTTCTTCAGTTCATCCACATGATGAAGATCAAGAAGATGCTTAGTCACAAAACCTAAAGGTGCACATACACAGCAACTTCTTCAGAAGAGATGAATTAGGGCAAAACTTTGTCTCTGATCACAAATTTCTTGAACAGACTTTTCTCAATGCTTGTGCAACTTGTGTCATCTTTGATGGCTCTTAAAACAATCCTTTTATATGTCTAAGGTTAGAAGAAAAGAATGCCCAAAGACATATTCACGGATCCCAAGAAATCAGATCAGACATTCTAATTTTGTAAACCTCGACAGATAGAAGCTGTCGAGCAAGTGTCGAGCACACGGGCTTGAGCAGCACTCTAAACCTCGACACATGCTAGCTGTCGAGCTTTAATGAACCTGCACTTCTTCAACTTGTTTCTTGGACAGACTTGATGACTTCAACACTTGATCTTGAGACCTTGTTTCTTGAAGTATTAAAAACACCTAGAACTACCAAATTACAAGTAAAGTACATTTTGTCAAAGGATTAGCCAATTACATAAAAGAATGACATATGTTCTTAATATGTGAACCACATATGTCCTAATAGAAAAGAAAAAAAAAGATACAAAAAGTCCTTACTACATCCCTCATAAACGAAAATATTCCCCCTAACAAAAATAATCTCCTATACTAACTCTCCCCCTAAGTACATGACTACTCTTATACCCCAAAACTACTCCCCTTTTTATTACGAATAACAAAGGGTAAGTCACTGAGAAGCAGTCATCTCCTCATCACAGGAAGAGCTAGTACCATCATCCTCATCAGCATCATCACTACCGGATCCATCATCATCACTTTCATCCTCTGAAGCATGTGGAGATGGAGATAGAGACACTACGAAACCACCCATGATAGCCTGTCGTCAAGTAATACGACTAACACGGGTGTTCACCTGACACAATTCATCAATGAGAGTGTCAAGGCAAGCATCCATATGCACAAGCTGTGCCATGATGGCCTCGAGAGTCACTCCACTCGCGAAAGAATAAGGAGCGGAGGTAGATGGAGTGGAAGAAGCTGGAGGAGTCGCCGTCTTGGTCTGTGGCCGCTTCGGTTGAAGTTGGGCCTCGCTCTGTTTAACAGTCACTGTGTCTATGGCACACATAATAGAGAAGTGTGGAGACTCATGATAGGAGACAGATGCATGGTGAAGAATCTGCGTGATAGCAAAAGGGAAAATGAGCTTATCACGAGTTGTCATATTCATATAGATATCTATAAGGGAGAGTATGAAATGAGAGGAAAAGTCAATAGTAAGTCCTTCAAGTAGGGATAGCAAAAATCAAGCACGAGGCTTAGTAATCGAATTATAGTGAGACAAGAGATGTAGAACAAATGTCATCACCATATTTAGGAACCTCGGACCTTTTACAAAGCCCGAGCAAGGGGTGTTTTGATGGTCACCCCAAGATGATGGTGTCTCACAGAATAGAGACATGAGTTCGTCTTTGGACACAGTCCTAAGAAAATCACAGGCGGGGTAGTTAGCAAAGTCTACCCTCAGAACATGTAGCACCTTGAATATAAGATCTAGAGTGACTACAATGCGCGTACCTCGAACACGAGTGATAAAATGAGGTATAGAGTAATCAAATCTGTGCATATCAGAGTAAAATTCCTGTATAATCACAGAGGGACAAGTGACCGGGATGCCACAATTGAACAACATAAAAAGCATAAATCATGTTATAATTACTCAAACTATCAATAACACAAGTTAATTTTATCCAATTTAGTCCAATTTCACAAAATCCCCAAATCTCTCAAGAAGATAAGAACCCTAATTTTGAAAATTTTAATAGACCATGAAAATTTTGAAATTAAAGCATGTGAATCATGCATGAACAAAAACCCATGAAATTTTTTTGATCAAAATGCACAAAAATCATTCAAAACCCCAATTTTCCTTTGATACGAAAATTGTTTTAAAAAAAATGCTTGAAAAATGCATGAATGCATATAATATGATCAAAAAGAAAGGGCAAAAGTGTCTTACCTTAGGATTAGGAAGAAAGACTTTGAATCTTTGACAAAGAAAAAAAAAATTAAGTGAAAAGGAATTGAGAGAGGAATCGGAGAGAAAGACAAAGAACAGTTGAAAAAGTCTGATCTGATTCCTATATGTTTTAAAAAATTGAAATCCGATCGGTCAAGAGGAATCGGGCAAAAATCAAATATGCATAAGAAAAGGCTCGACTGATCAAAAGGAATCGGGAAGGAATTGAAGAGACTCAAGACTTTAAGCTGAAACTTAAATTTTCTCATCCCCTTTCAATTGGTCAAAAAATAGGCTTGAATGGTCGAATCCTAAAGAAACAGAAATTTTGAAAATTCTAGAAAAACTTTTTCTGCAGAACCATTTGAAAAACTGTTTTTATGATATGAAATGTATGTTCATGACTACAAATGATTTACAAAACCAAACTTTTCTAAGAAAAATTCAAACTTTATCAAATTTCTTCAATCTTTTCTTTTCTCACTCCCCCAAAATGCATTAAACACATCAAGAAGTTTAATTTTGGAAGGCCACAAAACTTAACACACAATCACATGTACAAAGTTTAACAAAGTTTTGCTTGTGGTGTGTGCAACTAGTAAGTGTATGAGATACTCACAAGGTGATATGTAGATAGAGAATAAGAACACTTTGTACATTATTCATCATATAAGTTTGAAAGTAACTATCACCTAAAGAGTTACATCATATAACTCCCACATCTCTTAGAAAACACGCTTGCAACCATGCATTTTTTTTGTTTTTTTTTTTTTTGCTTTTTCTTTTTCTTTTGAAGCATATTTTTCTTTTTCTTTTTTTCTTTTTTCATTTGCTTCTTTTTTCTATTGTACAATAACACCTTAAGTATTTTGCTGTGTAAGTGCTACACCTTACCGAGCACAACTTTTATGATTTGCACACAGGTATTCATAATTGGCAAGTAACAGTGGTGAGATGATTATTTGTGCTTTCTCCTAGGATTTTTTAGTCCTTACAATCAAAAGAATGTGACTTCAAAATTAAGAGCATATGTTTAAAAACCATAAACAACTCACACAATATAAGCACTACATAGCACAAACTAGCAAAGTGCAGAAAAATGAAGCTCACCAAAGCTAAACAAGGTCCACAGTCATGAAATGTAAATTTCATAAGCCAACCTTAATTACACATCTTGAAGATGTATAATACAAAAAACTCTTTTTTTCTGATTTTTTTTTTAAAAAAAAAAAATCTGAAAACAACAAAAACAAATCTAGAATGCAATGTATGAATGTTATGCAAATGAAAATCCTAAAGAAAAACAATTTTGGTCACAAGAGATAGAAAGAATTAACACAAGGGCCATGTCAAACAGACTCACTGAGACTGAGTCTTTTGCATCTAGACTCTTTTAGATGCAAACTTGGAGTTGGGATTTCTATTTGAATTGGCCCTAATTTTAGCTCTAGTATTGGTATAAAGGTTAAGAACCTTTACCAGCTCATGAATAAGTGCCACAGGATCTTGTGCTTTTGGCACAGGAACTTTTTGTTTGGAAGTTTGCTTTAAAGCTTGCAACTTAAAACAATTTGGCCTAGTATGCCTAGCTCCACCACAAAAGTGACAAAATCACTAAGATTTGTGATTTTTCGTGCTTCAAATTGATTGGGATTTTTAGGTTTAGACTCACTTAGATCTACCCTAGTTCTTCTAAAAGTTGGAACTACTACCTTATATACCTTAACTTCGGATAAAGTTGGATGAAAAACAGAAGAGGAAGTAGCAGGCTCAAACTTAGGAGGATTCACAACAAGAGTAGATCCACTCTCAACAAACCCTAAACTAGTCTTATCAGAAACAGACTTTTGAATATGTAACATATCACCTAGTTTAGAAGTAGAAGTTCTATCTATTTGTTCTCTAGCAACAGATAATTCTAATCCTAAACTTTTAACCTTTTCAAGCAAAGTCATGCTTTCAATCTTAACAAAGTTTAAGAGTTCATTGGCATCAAACAGTTTTAGCAGTAAATTCTTCTTTTCTTATTCAAAAGTGTTTATCTTTTTCAACCTGAACTCAACACTCATAGCATCTTTGGCTACAATCTTGCATAGCTTGTTATAAGCCTCTTGCAAATCTACATTTTTAGAGAGTTCCCCATCAAAAGGGTTCTCATCAGTAGTCTCAATTTCACTTACTACAACAGTAGCAGTGAAAGTCATGAAGTTTCATTCTTGATCACTTTCAGACTCATGATCAGAAACTTCATCATCACTCAGAGTAACAGCCATAACTTTGCCTTTGGATCTCAAGAAAGTTGGACACTCAGATTTTAGATGACCATAACCCTAACAACCATAACATTGTTGTCCTAAAGAACTATTCGAAGATTGACCTACTTTTTCTTTTGATTTTTCAGAATTGTTGTTTTTGTCAGTGTCATTCTTCTTCACATTCTTAGTATCAACATTGTTTCTATTTCTTGCCCCCTATTATTATTTCTTAGAAAATTTTTAAAGTTCTTGGCAAGATAAGAAATTTTAGTAGATGAGAGTTCATCATCAAATCCACAATCATCAACATCATCAAAAGATTTTAAGGCCATTGATTTGGATTTATTAGATTTCGATAAGTCAGATTCATAGGACTGAAGAGATCCTACAAGTTCATCTATAGAGAGAGAGTCAATATCTTTACTTTCAGTTATGGCAGTCACTTTAGGTCTAAAATCCCCAGTTAATGATTTAAGAATTTTCCTAACAATTTTTGGTTGATCATAAACTTCACCCAAATTAAAAGCAGAATTGATAATATCATTCAACTTAGCATAAAATTCATCAAAAGATTCATCATCAAGCATTCTAATACTTTCAAATGTAGAAGTCAACTACTGTAATTTATTGATATTTACTACCTTAGTGCCTTTATGCACTATTTGTAAGATGTTCCATGCAATGTGAGCAATCTCCACATTTGAGATCCTCTTAAATTCTTCCATGGAAATAGCATTGAATATTGCATTCATAGCCTTACTATTAAAGCTTGCTGCTTCCTTTTGGGCAATAGTCCATTCACCAATAGCAGTGGTTGGTCTCTCCCAACCATTCTCAACAGACAGCCACACTTTCTCATCAATAGATTTCAAAAAGGTTTTTATCCTAACCTTCCAATAAGCATAGTTATTTCCATTAAAGTGTGGAGGGATCACAAGCGAGTGATCGTGTTCTATGACAGCAGGGGTCGAGGATCAATTCTAGGTTAAGAAACCTATAAACAAGAGCTAACCTGCTCTGATATCACTTGTTTGTTCGTTTAGACCCCTTAAACCAGGTTTTTTAACCTAATATATTAACCAAGTGATTACTTAGATTAATTATTCAGATTTGGGTTAAACAAACATATATCATATCATGCACAAAAGCAAAAAAGTAAATAACACCATGATATGATGACCCAGGAAAACCAATGAAACTAACCATTTCAAGGTAAAAACCTAGGGAGAATTTGACCTAGCAATCCTCAAGGTAAAGTAAATTCACTATAAGAGAATCAAAATTTTTACAATCAGATTTAACCCTAAATCTATTGCTATCTCATGTAGTAATTTACTGACACGACCATGTGCAAGCTCCGAATCCACGGACTCTTTCTCTCCTTAGATTTACAACGACATAAGCTGCCTTGCTTTTGACTTTGAGATTCCACTCAAAGGTTTCAAATCACCATCAGTAATGATCTTGATGCAACAACTATGTTCTACTCATGCTTGATTGTAGTTCTTGCTCCAGTAAATTCCTGTGTCGTTAGAAGGTACAAAACCTCTCAGATCTTAAAAAGAGTAACGTGGCTAGGGTTTCCCTTTTATATGTGGAGAAGTTTGAATGAAACACTAAACATTTTCGCGAGCTTAGGTCTGTTTAAAAATTCTGCAGAAAATCTGGACCTGCGATTTTCGATTAGTCGAGTCTAATTCTCAATCGGTCAAGCAAGGCAGAAACTCACTTCCTTTTTCTGCAATCAACTGGACTTGAAACTTGAAACCAACACTTTTAAGCATTGCCTTACACCTAGATTAGACATGTTTTGTTCTCGGTTTCTTAACGCAATAAAAACATGATTCTAAATATTTAAACCTAAATCTTTAGAGCCTAACAATTTTAATCTAAACACACTTGATGTGGAATATACGTGATTAGCAAATTAATTAATCAAAGCACTTAACAAATGCATGGATGAACAAATAAGTGCAATGCTAAAATGGAAAAGGGCAGTGGGTAAAAGAATAGCAAACCCAAGATAATACAGTGAAGTGTTACCGAAGAGGAAACCGAAGAACTCGACAAAAAACCTCTTTGCGACCCTCAAAGTCAAAATGATCTTCTTGTGAATAAGTACAAGGATACCAAAAAGACCCTCCAAGCTTAATCTACACAAAGTACTTAAGCCCTCCAAGCTCTAGCTACCAACGGACTTCTCAGAGTCTTGTCTTCTCTAGCTTCCTGGATCCCGCAACACCGCCCGATTGCACTGCCAAGCCTCACTAGCTTCTTTTGGCAAATACCCAATACTTCCTAAGCTACATAACACTCTCTACACTCTGAATGAGTGTGGATTGTGTTTAGGTACAAATCTCCTCTCAAGGTATAACAATGGGATAGGGAAAAGAGAAGAGACTACAAGGATTTCTCTATTGAGGAAGTGTAGCTCTCTCTAACAAGGTGGGTGAACGGTTTTCAGACCCCTTAAACCAACCAGATTAACCTAGTTAATTAGCCAAGTGATTAACTTAGTTAAATTATGCAATTCTAGATTATCACAAACATACAATCATATCAAAAATATAAAGTAGCGAAAATATAAATAACACAATGATATGCTCACCCAGGAAACCACACAGTAAAAACCTGGGGAGGATTTGACCTAGCTATCCTTAAGGTAAACTGAATCCACTATACGAAAGAATCGAAGTTCATACAAAAGGACTTACAAGCTCCCCGCCTGACTTCCTAATGCTACCCACCAGTAGAACTTACTAACACGTCCACGTGCAAGCTCTGAATCCACGGACTCCTTCTTTCTTAGATTCTCCAATCAGTTACAAGCACCCATGCTTGTTATTCTTTAAGCTCCAATGGCAGCAACCGAGTTGATCATCAAGATGTTGATATTATCTCTACCTTGAAAACCATAAGTTTATGTGAAGGAAAGCTTGTCAATGATCTCACAAGAGATTCACACAAACCGCAATGTATGAGCAATAATACAACAAGGGCAACTCTTTAAAACATGGTTAGGGTTTTGCCTTTTATACCTAGAGTAAAAACTAAAAACCCAAAACATTTAATGAGTTAGGGCTGAGTTGGAAAATTCTGCAGAAAAGCATTCTGGCTGACTTTCGATCGATCGAGCCAAGCCGAACTGCACCAATGCATTTGCAGCTTCTCGATTCCAACTTTACATAAAATATACAAGTTTGAGCAAGCCTAAACAAGACTAAACATATTGTTTTGATAATGGTTTGCCAATATAACACATTAGAGTTCTAAATACATAAATTCCTAAATCTTTAGAACCTAACAGTGGGTGGGTGTAGAAACCTTTCTATGGTTTTCTTCTGAATAGCCTCTTTACACTTTTATAGTTAATGAGGGAGTACGGGGGAAGAGTATAAGAGTCACACTTAAAATCCCAGCTGTCAGTGCATTTCGTGGGTCATCTCACGAGCTGGCCAAGTCACGAAATACAGTGACTCTTCAGCTTCCACATGTGCTGCTCACATGGCCTTTCATGAGTGCCGAGTCCCGAGTTAGTCATGAGCCAACTTAATACTAAACCTATTACAATTAGATCCCAAAAAATGTAAGGAACTAAATTAATGCAATTATAACACTTTTTGTCATGGAATAAAGCCAACATAAATATTATGTGAAAAACCATAACTTAATAATCTCCTCTTTTGTCTATTCTTTAACAAAACACCCTATAACAGATTTTAGACTTAAACGTGAGTTTGGGAACAAAGGCAAAACTCACTCACACCTAAATCCAAAACTTGTGACGAACTTGGAACAAAATACCTGTATCCTGAAACAATTGCACAAAACACACTAGACCCTCATGTTAATGATATGTTAGGTTCTAAAGATTTAAGAATTTATGTATTTAGAACTCTAATATGTAATGTTGACAAACCATGATCAAAACAATATGTTTAGTCTTGTTTAGGCTTGCTCAAAGTAGTGTCTTTCATGTAAAGTTGGAAAGGAGAGGCTGCAGATGTATTGGTGCATTTCGGCCTGGCTCGATCGATTGAATCTCGGGCAGAATGTTTTTCTGCAGATTTTTCCAACTGAGCCCTACCTTATTAAATGTTTAAGGTTTTATGTTTTTGCCCTAGGTATATAAGGCAAAACTCTAGCCACGTTTTTGTGAGTTGCTCTGAGTGTATTGTTGCTCATACTTTGCTGTTTGTGTGAATCTCTTGTGAGATCATTAAGGAGCTTTCCCTCACATAAACGTAGGGTTTTCAAGGTAGAGATTTTTCAACATCTTGATGATCAACTCAGTTGCTGCCATTGGAGCTTAAAGAATAATAAGCGTGGATACTTATAGCTGATTGGAGAATCTAAGAAAGAAGGAGTCTGTGGATTCGGAGCTTGCATGTGGTCGTGTCAGTAAGTTCTACTGGTGGGTAGCATTTGTTAGGATTGGTGCCCTTAAATCCTATTTTAAGATGCTATGTATAATATTAAGTGTGACATTGTGTTTGACATTATGTATGACTTAATATTATGTTTAATAAATTTGTTTTATTATTATCTGAAATAATGGTAACATGAATATTCAGACATTATCAAATAGTCCATGAGATGCATAGTATGTGATTTATGTGAAGAGTCACAGAAGATATAAATCACAAGTTCTTTGTAAACTCAGAATTATAGTTCGTAGTCGATGATGAAATTGGGCATTTCATCTGCGAAGACTATAACATATCAACTACGATGATTTGTCTTGATCATGGAAGTGGAGACTTCTAGTTGATGTGTTAATATGTTTTAAGAGTTAAGACATATTGAACTGGACCGCTGTGAGATTTATTATTCTCCTAAAGACTGTCAAATGAATAATAAATCTCACGACTT
>NW_027070279.1:244156-247885 GCF_002906115.3 Quercus suber
AGCACAACCCAAGTATATCTAGTAAAGTCATCCACAACAACTAGAATATACTTCTTTCCACCCAAACTTTGAACTCTGGCAGGACCCATGAGATCAATGTGTAATAACTCTAAAGGTCTTGAAGTTTGAACACTAGTCACAGAGGGATGCTTGGATTTTACTTGTTTACCTATCTGACATGGTCCACAAATGCACTTATCAATCTTCTCAAATTTAGGTAAACCGATAACTGCCTTACACTTGGAAATCTTCTCTAACTGCTTATGACTGGCATGCCCCAACCGTTGATGCCACAAATCAACTTGATAAATCTTTGCACTAAAGCACTTGTTGTTTACACTTGGTGTTATGCCATAACAGTTGTCAGCTGTCCTTACACCAACACACATACAGTCACCTCCTTCATCAAGTATCTCACATTCATACTTGGTGAAAAGAACATTTAGTCCATTGTCGCAAATCTGACTTATGTTGAGTAAATTGGCCTTCAATTCATCAACATACCAAACATCTTCAAACAGTGGTAATCCTAGAATGTCCACAGTACCAATGCCTCTGATCACAAATTTACTTCCATCTCCAAAAGTGACTGTCCCAATCTTTCCTTCGAAGAGTGCTTTGAATAAACCTTTATTTCCTGTCATGTGCCAGGAACAACCACTATCCAAATACCAAAGACAAGAATCACGTGCCTTTAAGGCGGTTAAAGCAGTATAACATACATAATTCTTATCACATGTGATTATGCCAAGATACCTAAGGAAAGATTTAACAAAAACAACAAAAGGCAAAGACAACAAGTAGACAAGTTGACAATTAAGCACAAATATTTTCCAAGAATCCATGACAACAAGGGTCAAGGATTAGTTCAGAGATCAAAAAATCTCTAACAAAAGAGCTACCTGCTCTGATACCACTTGAACAGTTTTAGACCCCTTAAAACACAACCAGATTGGTTAGCCTAGATTAATTAGCCAAGTTGCTACTTAGTCAAATTATGTAATTATAGGTTAAAGCAATCAAATAATCATATCAAAATAATAAAGCAGTGGAATAATAAAAGACACAATAATATGATCACCCAGGAAACCACACGATAAAAACCTGGGGAGGATTTGACCTAGTTATCCTCAAGGTAAACCTGAATCCACTATGCGAAAGAATCGAAGTTTATACAAAAGGACTACAAGCTCCCCGCTTGACTTCCTAATGCTACCCACCAGTAGAACTTACTGACACGACCACGTGCAAGCTCCGAATCCACGGACTCCTTCTTTCTTGAATTCTTCAATCAGCTACAAGCACCCATGCTTGATATTCTTTAAGCTTCAATGGTAGCAACCAATTTGATCATCAAGATGTTGATACTATCTCCAACTTAAAAACCCTAAGCTTTGTGTAAAGGAAAGCTCCTCTAGATCTCATAAGAGATTTACACAAAACAGCAATGTATGAGCAACAATACAATTGGAGCAACACTAAAAACATGGCTAGGGTTTTGCCTTATATACCTAGGGCAAAAACATAAAACCCTAAACGTTTAATGAGTTAGGGCTGAGTTGGAAATTCTGCAGAAAACGCAATCTGGTTGACTTTCGATCGATCGAATCTATTCTTCGATCGATCGAGCCAGACCGAAATGCCCCAATACATCTACAGTCTCTCGATTCTAACTTTACAATAATTAAACAACTTTAAGCACACTATAACAAGACTAAACATATCGTTTTGATCATGGTTTGCCAATATTACAAATTAGAGTTCTAAATACATAAATTCCTAAACCTTTAGAACCTAACAAATTTGATCAATTTTGGGTTTTATGCAAATTTGAATTGTAAGTGTAAAGACCAGATTTGGGCACTTCTTCAAGTTGAGAGGGTGGACCCAGATCCAGCTTGCCCTTCAATGAATTTATAGAGAGTGGGCTCAAGAACTAGGCCCTAGTAAGGGATGCAACTGCCCTGCATGGTTACATGTGGGTTTATCAACTTAAACATGAATTGGGGTGCACAATGACGCTCCTCGGACTTGTCTTTCGAAGCTTGGCATTCTTATTACTTCTTTTGAGATTGATTACAAAGGTCAAGAGGACACAAGTCGCTACCGTGCTTCTTAATGCAGATCTTCCGTCCTCTTTTCAAGAGAGACTCCTTACGTTAAATACCTCTCTAAACTGATCCTAACCCTCCATTTGTTGATCAGCCAGGCCACCACTTGAGAGCCTGTCCCATCAGCCGCATCCCCATTCCCTCAGTGGGTTACAGCACCCAAGACAGCACTGTTTAGGAGTCCTATCCTCATTAATGCGGCCAGGACGTTAGTTGAGGGCATTTAATGTGGAGGTGACAGCTCGCCTAAGACTTGCTCCTTCGCCGTGCTCCCGTCGCCAATGCATGGCACTGGCCCCTCTCCTCTTCGGATATTCAAGAAGACCCTTCTTTGGTGGAGTGGTGCTCGTGTTCTTCCGAGGTCTCGGATGTCCGAGGACGGGGTCATCCTCGGATATGTTCCTCAGGGGCCGGACATTGTGCTTTCATCCTCGGACCCCTCATGCACCCTCGGCGCGGGCCTTTGGGCCTGGCTTGAAGTGGGCCAAGGCTGCCTGATTTTCTGGCCCCACAATAGCCCCTCAAAATCTTGCTGCATGCATCCTCGGGCGGGGAGAAGGGTTTTGACATCCTCGGGCCTGCTCCGTGCTGAGTTGAGCCTTACACCCCGTCAGCACTGGGGTCTATTCATCTGCCCAAGGCGCGTTGCTGACGTTTCGGAGTGCGTAACGTGCCTTTCATTAAATTCGGGCAGCTCTGTGCTCCCCACATTCAACGAGGCATTACCAATCTAACGGTGGAGGTTTGTCTCGCATTTATGGGCGGGAAAACCCGCATAGTTCTTTAATTTGGGGTATAAATACCTATTCGAACTGCTTCTTCCTGTTTCTTATTTGTAATCAAGAATTCTCGCGTGTCCCTCCTGAGTTCAACCACACTCTTACTCACATCTCCAGCACAAAAAGCCTGTCCGAGGAGCTCCTCCTCTTTCAGTAAGTCGCTCTATCCCTCTCTGAGCTCTCTTCCTCTTCACCCATTCTTCTCCTTCACCTGTTCTTCCTTAGTTCCTTTAGGCATCAATTAGGATGGATAGGTTTAAGAAATACGTCTACACTGAGGAGGCGACAGAGAAATTCATCGCCGACTATGAGATTCCTAGCAATGTAGGTCGGAGGTACTGTGAAGATGGGGATTAGCTCTTACAAAGACAGGAGGGCGAAGTGGTGATTCCCATTATCGCCTTCCTCGAAGGGGGGATGAGGATCCCCATGGGGCCGGTGATGAGGGGCTACCTCACGCACTTCCGGTTGGCCCTCACCCAGTGCGCAATAAATGTCTTTAGGATTTTGGGTTGTGTGGACGCTCTGAATGAGAAGATGGGGCTAAGGTTGACCCACTATGACGTGAACTGGTGCTACAACCTTCAGCTCCTTAAGGGCAAGTCCTATTACCTGAAGACGAGGGATGACAGGGTACGGCTCATCTAGTGCCTCCCTGAGTCCAGCAAGGGGCTGAACGAGGATTTCCTTATCGTGTCCAGGGAGTGGCACAATGGCCTTCACTACCTAACAACGGAGGGAATACTAGGTGGGGCAGTGGGAGTAGGAAGGGTTTCAAGTTCTCTTGTCTTTTTCCTCTTTTTTTTTTTTTTTTTTTTTTTTACTAATGTGGTGGTGTT
>NW_027070279.1:253584-257089 GCF_002906115.3 Quercus suber
AGCCCAAAAACACAATCTTGATTATTGAACTTGCTAACAAAATAAAGAAAACTCCTTAATCCATTTATTCTCAATCCCACCAAAACGAAATTCTGATTTCAATGACATCTATGTCTACAAATATAAAGCAATTTCAAACAAAACCCAAATGGGCATGTATCAAAAGCAACTGAAAACCCAAGCAAATCCACAACCCAGAAACAAAAACAACAGCAGCAACAATGTGTAACCCACCATGCAAAAAGCCCAAATCTATAAAATAAATTCCGCAAAAGAGGAACGAAGAACTTTTACCTAGCAAGCGAGCTGAAGAACGAACAAAGGAAGAACGAAGAAAGCGAGCTGAACGAAGACAACAAACAACGCAGAAGAGAGCCCGCGGAGGCTGAGAGCACAGGGTGATTTGGGACTACGAGTGAGTGAGTTTGAAATTTTCGAGTGAGAGAGTGGAGTCTGAGAGAGTTTGAAATTTTAGAGTGAGAGACTGGAGAGTGGAGTCTGAGATAGTGAGAGTGCCGTTCTAAGAAATTAAAAAAGTTTGTAAATTTTAAACAGAAAGCGAGTTTTAAAAACTCGAGAGTCATAAAGCGAGTTTTTGAAACTCGCTATCCACGTGCTATCCACGTGGAAAACTTTGTCCAGTCAGTAATTGAAAAATAACAAAAACGAGCTTTCAAAACTCGAGATCTAAATCAAATCTCGAGTTTTATAAACTCGAGATGCTAGTATTACATATTCTTTCGTAACTGGCCAACTAACAAAATAATTACCGAATTACAGTTATTTAGAAACAGTGTCCCTGAAAATCGCAATGAGACACGAGTTTTTAATTTGCCTTATATGCTCAGCTATAACTATTTTTTTTTTTTTTGAGAAGGAGCTATAACTTATAGTAATAGTATAGTAAAATAAACAGTATATTTTTTTAATGAGAAAAAAGGATTTGTTATTAGTCATTGTTAATATTATTGGATCTAAAAAGCTGGGGGTCCAATTCCCCTTTGACTACTGTCGCCAACTCATTTTCAAATAGTTGGCAATCCCATTGAAAGTTTAAGCTTTATGAGCATTCTTACTGCATTGTTTATCTAAGTCATTTGCAATTGAAAATGAAATTATCTATTTCCTAGTTTTTTAAGTTCACTACTCTTTTATTTTTATATAAAACAAACCCCAGAACTTTTTAATTTCTTTATCCCATAAATCTTCCTACATCTACTCCTAATTCCTAAACCTCATTTCAAAGAAGAAAAGTACTACTAAAATATACTACTATATTAAACTATAATTAAAGCTATTAATTACTTCTTTGAGTTAGGTTAGGTATACTCTCAACGAAAAAAAAAAAAAAAAAGAGTTGGGTTAGGTGTACATTTAAAATTAGTTTCTAGGTAGCTGTCACTGAAGCCAGAGGTAATGGTTGCGGTTCTTAATTTTTTCCGGCATAAATGAAATTTTTTTGAAAAATTTTTTTTGATGGAAAAATTATTTGAAAGTTTCCTTTTTTTATCGGATGTCCCCTAAGGGATAAATTATTTGAAACTTTAGTTAGCCTTTGAAGCACCGCCCTATACTGATTAGACTAGAGCTTAAAAGGTGATAAATGAGTTGGGTTGACCAATATTCGGCTAAAGGAGTAATTTTTAGGTATTTTTCAGAATTTTTTGTGTTTTTTTTTGTTTTTTTTTTTTTTTTGTTTTTGAGAAAGGGGTATTTTTCAGAATATAGAGGATGATGTTTATTCTTTTTACAATTATGGTGAGGTTCACTCATTAAATTCGTGATGAAATTTATCATAAATATGAAAGTAGAAAACACCAATTTTCAAACTCAAATAAAATCTGATTGTAGATAAATAAAACTTCTTATACAAAGCATTCCAACTCCATTTAGGCCAAAAGGCTCAAACCCAACTATTAGTAAAATTTTTGTGATCACATAAAGCATTTGGGTCTAAATCTTGCTTATATTAAACATTAATTGATGTTTTAGTATTTTCTCACAAAAAAAAAAAAAAAACTACTAATGTTTTGATTAAATGATAAAATATAATCTCCTTAAAAAAAATCATAAAATATAATCATCATAAAATATATCTTATAATATTAAAAAAAAAAAAAAAACTCCCAAAACCAATAAGTGATTATTTTATTTTCTTGAGAGCAAACCAAAATGTGATGACTTATATAAATTGCTGTGTAAACTTTTAACGCCAATTTTGCCATATGGCTATGATTATGAATAAATGTACGAGTGTGACACTGACAAGGAAACTCTCTCACCCATGTTGTTTTTCCTCAGATCTCTTTTCCCTAACCGCCAACATCCGACCGTTGTACCCTCCAACGGCAAAATCATTTGAATTTCCCGCGTTACTATTAACGTTTCTCAACCACTATTCTGTATCACCTTTCCATCTAAACAATGCCAACGTCCACTTCACCTTCGATTTCAACTCCTTCTATGTGTCTTTTATTGATAATTCCACCCAGAAGACCCATTTGAATCAAATCCATGCCCACTTACTGGCCTCTGGATTGCGGGATTGTGGGTTTTTGATTACTAAGTTGATCCATATGAGCTGTAATCTTGGAGATATTCGTTATGCGCGTAAGGTGTTTGATGAATTTCCTGACCCAGATGTGTTTTTGTGGAATGCGATTATTAGGGGTTATTCAATGCACAATATGTTTGGTGATTTGATTGAAATGTATTCGAGGATGCAAATGGCGGGGGTGAGTCCGGATTGCTTTACTTTTCCGTATCTGCTAAAAGCTTGCTGTGGCTTGCTGGCTCTTGAAATGGGCTGGCAGGTACATGGACAGATATTTAGACATGGGTTTGAATTGGATGTGTTTGTGCAGAATTCACTTGTTGCAATGTATGCAAAATGTAGTCAGATTAGGCATGCTAGGATGGTGTTTGATGGTTTATATGATAGGACGATTGTCACGTGGACTTCCATCATTTCTGGGTATGCGCAAAATGGTGAGCCTATAGAAGCATTGAGAATATTCAGTCAGATGAGACAGAGTAATGTGAAACCAGATTGGATAGCTCTTGTAAGTGTTCTTAGGGCTTATACTGATGTTGAGGATTTGAACAAGGAAAATCTGTTCATGGTTGTGTCATTAAGATGGGTCTTGAATATGAACCGGACTTGCTCATTTCACTCACTGCCATGTATGCAAAATGTGGGCAAGTGACAGTTGCGAGATCTTTCTTTAATCAGATGAAGCTACCAAATTTGATTCTGTGGAATGCTATGATTTCAGGTTATGCGAAGAATGGTTATGCTGAGGAAGCTGTAGGGCTATTTCATGAGATGATTGGTAAGAACATAAGTGTAGATTCTATAACTGTGAGGTCTGCCATCTTAGCTTGTGCCCAAGTGGGGTCCCTTGAATTAGCGAGATGGATGGATGATT
Organism: Quercus suber; assembly: GCF_002906115.3. Classification (NCBI taxonomy): domain Eukaryota; kingdom Viridiplantae; phylum Streptophyta; class Magnoliopsida; order Fagales; family Fagaceae; genus Quercus; species Quercus suber. Next base: position 257,013 of record NW_027070279.1, read on the forward strand.
ATATCATGAGGAGTGAGTATAGAGATGATGTTTTTGTTAACACAGCCCTTATTGATATGTATGCAAAATGTGGGAGA